>NC_052118.1:3450398-3493695 GCF_012273895.1 Zerene cesonia | reverse complement strand
TTCCCGCTGCGGCTTCGTCCATTCTACTAATATTATAAATGCGAAAGTTTGTAAGGATATGTGTGTGTTTGTTGCTCTTTCACGCAAAACTACTGAACCGATTGTAATGAAATTTGGTACGTAGACAGCTGGACAACTGGAATAACATATAGGCAACTTTTTATCCCGATATTCTTACGGGATACGGACTTACGCGGGTGAAACCGCGGGGCGCAGCTAGTATAATATAAGGAAATGATAGACATTCCAAGAATATCCCCACATGTTTACCGTGCCCATCGTGACAAAAACAATTCAGTCATTTTTCTGGTCTCACACTATCACTGTACCAAGTTTCATCAAACTCGAAAAGACCTACAGAGTTATTTTCGTATTTATAATATGAAACAGGCAGAATTTGTTTTTAAAGAGTCACTTTAGCAGTCCATATCGTCCAGTCAGTCATCAGTCCAGTTGTGATGGAAGAGCACACCATACATGCTGATTGGCTTACCCCTTCCATCCTATTTTCGCCCATACATTTTTTATATAAATCCTATTGATCTATCTCTAAACTTTTCCTTTCTTTCAAATATATTTAATTTTTAGTTGGTAGTGTTCAAAGCGCCTACAATAAAAACCTGTCATCTGATTCTCATTGAATATTTTTTTGAAACAAATGAGTGGAGTGAAACTAAACCAAACACAAATTTTTATTTAATAGTAGCTGAACCGGCAAACGGTGTTCAGCCTTACTCTTATCATTTACGGGTATGAAAAATAGATGTTAACCGATTCTCAGACATACCCAATATGCACACAAAATTTCATAAGACTCGGTCCAGCCATTTTGGAGGAGTTTGGTAATTAAAATTGTGATACGGGAATTTAATATACAAGATTTGATTTAACAGATATGAATTGTAGATATTACCTAAAGGATAGTTCTCCTGGTGCAGTATTAAGATCCCCAGCTAAAATAGATATGTCAGCTGGAGGTGAAGTAAGATTCACAAATTCTGCCGTGGAATGTGCTTGCAAAACTCTATGTGCCAAATAGATGTCATCCTCATTATATTCTGCATGGAGCTATAGACAGTAAGATAGATTTTTATTATCTCTTTGGTTGTATCCAATCTAATTTTATATTTCTACACAATAATAAAAAAAATAAGGTTTAAATAAATAATAATATTGCCTATTAGAATTTTCTTACATAATTTAGGCACTAAAGACTTGAGAAAACATTGCCAGACTGATTTTTATATGGAAACAATGATTAGGGTAGGGATTATTTTTATATAGGGTAATGATAATTTTTTATCACTATACATGTTTTGTCAATTACATTTGTTTAGATATGGCATGAGTTAATGACACTATGATAGCATTGCATATGTAATTGTGCTAAACTAACATTGAACTGCAATTAAAATTTTCAATAACAATGAAATGTATAAAACAAAAGAATTTATATTACAAGAAAACAGTAAACAATGTTACATATATATACATACATATATATGAGTATGAGTATCAACATTAACATTATGATACTTAGCAAATAACTGGAAAAAAATTTATCGAGAATGTTTAAAAAAGTCAAAAAAAAATATATACTAACAAAATAGGCTTTGAAAATGGGAAATCTGATGTTTATATAAAAGATAAAAAAACATAGTTTCAAAATTGGATAGGTAGGCAGATTAGTGAACACAATGTTTTTGAACATGTTAAAAAAGAATACTGTTGAAACTACTGACTGGCTCACTACTGATGATATTTTATTTTACTAATAATACACATACATGTAATCTCTAATTCATAGATTAATATTAAGCTATTGTTATCATTTCAAGAGCCTTATCTTTATATTACTTACATGAGTACAATAAACATTTATCAATCTTTCCATGTATTTTATTCTGCAGAGACCCACCCCTTTACCTCCGAACCAGTCACCATGGTGTATTTTATGTATATAGCCATTCAATGGCCACTGGTGAAAGAAAACATCTTGTATGAGCCATTTAGAGAATACACACAGCCCCGAACCCAACACACCACTAAAATCATAAAAAGTATTTCATATTTACTATTCTATAGTGACATTTTTGGTAATAGACTTTAAATGTTTGAACTTATAAATTACTTAAATAAATTATGTTTTAACAACATACATTTTTTCTATATATATAAATACATTTCATATCCAAGGCATAAATCAATTATATTAAATTTTTAATCATAAGTAGCATTAAAATGAATAGTTAATAATTTGGTTGTATTATTAGTAATTATTACCTATAGAAATAGTGAGAATATGGCAAAGCAGTACTCAAGTTTTCTTTTAAATATAAATAATCCTGTTCACTCCAAACTTCCTGTAGGCACACTATAGTATGATCACCAGTTAGTAAATATTTTGCTATCGCTTCTATTCTTTCCTTGCGGTTTTTTGATACAAATGGAATGCCCCTGAACAATAAAGATAAATAATCGATTATAATGCTAAATTATAAAAATTTATATATTATTCATAAAGAAAAATATACAGACCAACAGTTTAATGTAAAAATATTTAAAGTGAACTCCATAACTAGGAATGTACGATAAATTCTTTGAATATTGTAAATGCAGCAATTTTTATTGTGCACTGCAATGCACGAGTAACACAGTTATGAAAGATATTGTATGATAGGTTTATATAAAATAAACTAACTAGGTCAATCTTACATGGAATAAAGTTAATTAACAACTATAGTGAAAAAAGTATACACATAACACAGTCTACAACCAAGAGCGGGAACAGATGATTTCAAAATGAAAATTGAATTATTGAAATGCCAGCTGTTACCACTTCATGTGTCAGTTTTGATTGCAATTTGCATATGATTATGACAAAAATGTCAGACTGACGGTCATAGAGGTACTAAAACCACAGAGTACACATAAACGTATTAGGTACGTAATTAACGGATAATACGATAACGTTCTCTATATTATATCGTCTACATACAGGTGTATATCGTATTGTCTATACATCATGTCATACCTGTATGTATTATAAAACTAAGTCACTTGCCTAGAAAGGCAGTACCAATTTTTGACAATTGAGAATAGTCCGTATTAATATTACGATATGATTCCTTTACGATTACGTTTTTACATTACGCATGCACAAATATACAGACCTATAAAATTAAAAATTGTACCTACGGTGGGATTCTCTTTATTTGAAATGTATTAAAAGTGTTTGTAAATTATAAATACTTTAATTTGTACAAATATGGTACTATCACAATTTTCAACCAAACAGTTTTATCTTCAATTGATTATAGGATTTGCTTGTTGGATTTCTATATTACAAAGCTGGTTAACACCTTCATTTTCTACATTAGATTCACCAAGTCCACCTTGCGCCATATATGGATTTTGTTCAAAGGAACAGTGCAGTCCCGCTAACTTAAGTGCTGTATTTGTCCTCGGTACATAGGCATCTTTACGTTTTTTTCTACCGGTGACAAGAGTTTTTGGTGGCTTATACATTGCAGGACGATTGTGCCTTTCTATGTGTTCATTTAATTTAGCCTGAAATTAAAATAAATGTACATTATCAACTTTTGCATTGGTTTTCATGTAATTACCACATAATATATAAAGTACTTACCTTTGTAGTTAATTTTGCATCACATAGATGGCAATTGAATGTCATTCCTTCATGTTTAACTTGTATGTGCTGTTTCAAATTGCTGTTTCGTGAATAATGCCTTAAATGAAAAGATCTAAGATATGTTACACTGTCACAAGGAAAAATATTGTAATATTCATATAAATACAACTTTACCTAAAACAATTTTCGAAAGGACAAAAGTATATTGATATCTGCCGGGAATCCATGTGAAGTTTAACATGACGGACAATGTGCTTCCTTTGGTTAAATGTTTTTCCACAATCATCGCATATATATTCTGAAAATGATATATTATTCTTAAAATCATTGTTTTATCGGTATGCATACTACAAATATAATATTTATAGGATATATGATAGGACCCAAATTGAAATCTATTATAGATATAGAGATGTTCAACTGCGCCAGAAAAGATACACAAACCTGGGGTTTTTCCAACACAACTTTCATTCCTATGGAATATCTGTGATTGAAAACAAATTTATATCCCTTCTCGGGCGTCAAACTATCTCTGTATAAAAATTCATCCAAATTCACGCCTGAATCACTAAAGCCGTTCAGTGAATCTTTTCAATTAACTACTTTAACAGGTTTCAACTTGATTTAATGGTGACAAACTAAGTCTTTAACTTTTTAGATATCTTTGAAGAAAATTAAAACTTCACCTTCTGACTGATGATTTGTTTGCTTGTGGTGCAATATATCCGTCCATCTTGTAAATTGTTGATTACAATACTCACATGTGAACACTTTATGGTTTCTTATATGCTTCTTTTGTTCGGTTATTGTCACAAATTGTTTTGGACACATTGGACAACTAAAATATGAAGAATGTGAACATAATGCCATAAATTATGCATATATTGTATTGAAATACAAATATTTTGAAAGTTTTAAATCAATGAATTATTGATTATTTAATGAACGCCCATTGAAATTACATAGATTACCCATTGTTTATTTAATTGGGCTAAAGTAGTCAATAGATTTTGATAAATAATACATACTTGAAAGCCTTAATTCCAGTGTGGTGATACATATGGGTGCTCAATTGAAATTTAAGTTTAAATGAGAGTGGACATTGTTCACATGAAAATGGTTTGATACCATCAAGGTGCTGAATTTTATAATGCCTCTTCAAATTTTGTCTGTTTGCATATTGTTTTAAACATTTAGGACAACTGAAACAAAAACAAAATATGACCTTCAAGTATATTTAGAGAAATATTACAATTACAAGTAAATATTACAAAATTTTAGACATTAGGCACTCTAGGAAATTTTTTATCAACATTTTAATTGAAAAAAAAAAGTACATACCTATACAAGGCATCTGCATTGTAACTTCGATGTGCACTATTTATATGTCTCTCTAAGTGACTTTTGCTTGTGTATGATTTTTCACACCCATCTTCTACACAGGCAAAGGGCTTCTAACAAAAACATTTAGAACTATTAGTAACTTTTGGGTCATTACTTTAACATAAAATAATTCGAATTTATTTACAGAACTTACATAGTTAAAATGTGTTAATTGGTGCTGTGTTAATCTATAAGGCCTATCAAATACAGCAGCACAACCATCATGTGCACATTTAAAATGCTTTGTTGATTTGGGTTCCTCAGCCTCCATGTCTACATTAAGTTAACAATGTGAAGAACTCAAAAAATCTCTGCATACTGTTCAGTTATTAATGACTGAAAATCTTGAATTTGAAGCTATACCTATGATGTAATAATAAATTAAATGTTGTGTGTTTATTACTGTTGCACACACGGTGGCTCTTTTTATTATTCTATTTACTGGATAAAGCTAACTCATAATTATTATAAGAGAAACTTATGTACACCATAATAATTAGAACAAGAAAGAAACTCAAGAGTTCTACTTTTTATTACATATTTTAACTCATTCACCAAATTTCAAGATAGTGTTTACTGATTATTGTAGAACGTATTTATTTACACAATCTTCTAACCTACTAATACATAATCCTACAGCTACTGCGAAAAATCCGGAAAATATTAAATACGTCAACTAATACAAATCCATTGCAGTGCTACCACAGAGCCATACACAGATTTATTATGAAAGAAGTCTCACGGCAAAAGAATGAACTAAATTTGACAGATCGGCCATATCGGCCCCCCTGCCTCTGTGACTTGAACCGGTACTATACCTGTGTTTGAACCCCATAGAAAAAAAATGCACGATAGAAATGTTACGATCTTTCTTGTATTATATTAATGCATAAACATCTCTCTAAAATACAAACAAAGAAGCGTCATTTTATAGTCCGTTTTGCTGTATTTTTCTTGAATCTGGGGGAAATTTGTTTAAAAATAATACTGGTAACATTGTTTTAGGCGCCAACACTTCGTGGGACGCACAGCGCACTGTATGCATAGGTTAATTGTCATTTGTCAACGCCAGTCTACGTAGCTTGTGACATCTACTTTTTTTTCCTAAAGTTTATAACCAATTTTATACCTAGCTCTTTAACTATTTAAGTATAGTCTATGAGAATGGCGAAGTTAACAAAAATGTGACCAAAAATATTTCTGTTGTTTTATTATTATACTGACGATTGACAGTTTCATTAGACATTGTATTAGTATTTTTGTATATTTTATTCTATTAAGTGTCTATGTTTTTGCTATTGTTAAAAGTAAATTTGATATATGCTCAAAATATAATACTATAATATGTTAAACTAAGTCTTGTTGTCCAAGCACTTTTTCGCAAGTGAGTCAGTTAAAATATTCACTTTTAAAGTATGCACACTATAACAAAAGGCATTTGGTCACAACTTTGTGGTTCTAACCAGGGAAAACACATCCTATCGAATATCGGATCCCCTCACTGTTATTTTACTACTTGCACTTTGCCGTAACTGTAGTATATACAGCGCAGATGTTTTGGAGTGTATAGACAAGACGAAAGACTCACAGATAAATTTATAGAACATTGTGGTTTCTAGTAATAATAATAATAATGACAGCTGGTCCGCTGTTGAGTGATTTGTTGTAATTTCAATCGTACCTAATTTGATGTTATTCGGACATTACATATTTTTTTTGTGAATAATGCAATTTGTGTTTACAAAACTTAATCCAGATAACTAATTTTAAATCACTTGTTTAAATGGTGAATATTAGCGATTGTTTGGTCAGCTGACGAATATAAACAAAGGAATGTCAAAAGTGCAATTGTGAGTCGTATTGATGCAATATACCTGAAAAGAAAAACAATGGATGTGGACGGTTCTGCCATTCCCGGGGAGATAGACCAAAATCTCCTGTTGCAATTCAGTTGTATGAACACCACAGATAGAGATGAACTTATAAACCAAATGCAAAGACTTCTTGGACCTAGTTTAAATTATAACACCGCAAGTTTTTTTCTAGATATGAGTAATTGGTAAATAGTTTATTAAATACAAATACCATTTTATGATACTGAAATACCGATCTGAATGGTTTTCATTAATAATTTAAAACTTTTTAGGAATTTACAAGCAGCAATATGTTGTTACTTAGATTATAGTCTGCCACCCAAACTCCCTTCCATGTCTCTAAAAGCAGCTCAAACACAGGAGTCGGCTGTTGGTCCTGGATCTTGGTAAATTTTATTTTACATGTTACTCGATTATTTATAAATGTCTTATTCCATGAACATAAATTTCAACATTATTTTTAAGAAGATAAATATTCTAATCATATAAAAATGGATCAGTAGGCTTATGTTTTGACCAAAACAAAGATATGTTTTTGAACAAAATTTCATTGCTTGCTACTTTTTGCTTTCCACTGAATGAGATCAGCATTCTTATTATTGTAACAAAAATGTATGTTTGTTTCAAAATGAACTCTATTTTACAACACAACACAAACATGCCTATTGACAGCAGTGTCAAATATGCATACAATCTTTGAAATTTCTTTTTCCTATTATTAACTTATTATGCAAACAGTTTTGAACAGAATTGGAGTATAGCAAATACAGGAGCAGAAGGATGGCCAGGGAGTTGTAGGTTGATTCAGGCTGGAGGTGAACCTTTGGGAGCCACTCCTGTGTATGTACCACCCCTGCCACCTGGACATACCACTACAATAACTATGAAACTCGTAGCACCCAGCACACCTGGGACTTTTAGAGGCTATTTCCACTTAGTTACAGAAAAAGGGGAGCAAATTGGTGGTAAGTTTCAAATAAAAATTTGGTTATAAATCTTGCAAATCCCTTTTTTTGGTCTTTGAATAAAATAAATTAATTATGAAAATGATATATATTGCAAGGTAAGGAAGTGAATAACTTCCATAAAAACAATATTATCCCATAAAAACTCACTTGGCGTTACATCAATCTTTCACCTTTTTTCCAGTAGAAGTGTGTTGCAACTCTTTTTTTTATCTTATCTTTCCGGTACCATGTCCTTTTTGAACACTTCACTTTCCCAAAAATAGGTAAAGAAATGAAATAAATATGAAATAAAAAAAAATAAAGATCACATTTATTGATTAATTCATCAAAATTTGTCTCTAATATAGAATATGTGTAAGGAAATTATATTAAGCAATCCTAATTAGAATTAAAAAGATACTCATGAATTTTTTGTATCGGCCCTTGATAAATGTAGTTTGATTTAAATCAGTTCTTTTAGACTGAATCAACTGTTGGTTACATACAAATATACAAATTTACATCCATATGTTTGCATATTAATAACTATTTAAAACTAATAAAAGCGGCAGGTACATGGAGAACAAAGTGTGGGCAAGCTTGATCATTAGCAATATTTCCGCATCCATTGTGACTACTGAATCATGACTTGATGATAATGTGACCACCTCTATACTCTTTTCATCTAAATAAACATTTCTTAATTGTTTCATAATTGCCCAAAATATGGTGCATCATACAAAAAACATAAATACATACATAAGAACATAAAACATCTTTGTTTTTTTTTGAAGTCAGTTTTAAAACTAAGATTACAATGTATAAATATACAATAAAAATTTTCCAACTATTTTCAAATCAAAGAAGCAGCTACAATTTTTTATGAAGTTGGTGTATAGAATACTGACTCTTAAATTTAGCCAGAAGTCAAGTATGTATCATTTACTTTTTTCAGATACTTTATGGGTAGAAATTAAAGTGGAATCAGAGGAAACTATGGCATTAGTGGAACAACTTGCTGCATTGCCTATACCAAGTAGTAGGTTAGAAGAACAATCACAGGTAAATTGTTTACATTTATTACTGGCTCCATTGCCTATACCAAGTAGTAGGTTAGAAGAACAATCACAGGTAAATTGTTTACATTTATTACTCATTTTAAGTAGATCAGTATTTCAATTAGATATGGTAAGTTTTTCGTTCAGTTTTACTGTTATTAACTTTATTCTAATTCAATTTATCGTGGGATTTGAGACATATAGGCTACAAAGTATTCACAGATTGTGTACAAGTAATTAACTATTGCACCTCAGACTATCAATTTCTTTTTTATATAATTATCAGGTATGGTTCTGAAAAACAGTGTTTTTGAACATATTTTTGTTTTTTCCAGGTACCATCACAGGATGATCAAATGTGTTGATACTAAAAAAGTAGGTTTCAATTGCCACCATTTATTTATCAAAGTCAATTACAATATGTATGAAATTAACAACTATCTGTACCTATAAAATATTTCTGTTGCAGTCTTTGTTCTACAATTATATTCATGACGTTGAAAAAGAAATTAATGTACAAACAGTAAATACTTAAGAATGTTGTCTAGATTGTAAGATAACAAATGTTTATTATAGATTTGTTATAATATGAATTTAACATTTTCAATGAATGCAATGTATTGATAAAATGACATCACTTATTTTTTAAGAATAAATTGCCATTTAATTAATTAGTTATGGGCGGTTTTTTAGTATCATAATTTTAATAAAGCAAATTATGAAATGATTTGAGTTTTTCATAACCTGTTAAAGTTTATGTAATCAATGAAAATGTTGTGACTTCGTTGTACAACAAACTTGATACAATTATCCTTGAAACATTGATTTTAAACAGCCATTTGCATATCAATCTTAGGGTGTGGATTGTAGTTCTTAATTACAAAGTCCTCAAGTTTGAAATCATCAATGGATTGAATCATCCTGCTGAATTCTAATGTAGGAAAAGGTCTTGGTTCTCTTTCTAATTGTATTTTTAATGGTTCTATGTGATTGAGATACACATGAGTGTCACTAGTAGTGTGGATAAATTCTCCTGCCTGCAGAAACAAAGAAAAATTAAGATTTCCTGTATTTATATTTACACTATACAAAACCACACATAAATCCACAAAAATAGTATGTTATTACAATAGTGAGTGAATAAACTGACAGTATCTTAATATGATTTTGCTTGCATTGTGTGTTTCATGGCACAGAACTAATGCCTCATTGTTTAATTATTATTTTGAGTAGTTAAATGCAACACAATCCTACTGTAATATTATAAATGCGAAAGTTTGTAAGGATGTGTGTGTTTGTTGCTCTTTCATGCAAAAACTACTGAACCGTTTGCAATGAAATTTGGTACGTAGACAGTTGGACAACTGGAATAACATAAGGCTACTTTTAAATTCCGATATTCCTCCGGGATACTGACTTACGCAGTGAAACCACGGGGCGCAGCTAGTACTTTATATTTTAAGAAGCTTTTGAGGATTGATTGTATTTTTTTATTTGTAAATATTAATACTTATAAAATTCGGGTAATCCTTGGATGCCTTAATCTGCTTGTTTTAGTATAAAATTTAAAAAATTATTATCTATAGGTACAAACCTCAAGTCCAGTTAAGTGTGCAATCATATGTGTCAAGATTGCATAGCTAGCAATATTGAAAGGGACACCTAGACCCATATCTGCACTCCTTTGGTATAATTGACAAGAAAGTTTGCCATTAGCCACATAGAATTGGGCTAAGCAATGACAAGGAGGAAGTGCCATCTTACTAATATCAGATGGTATCCATGAACACATTAACATTCTCCTATTAGCAGGATCCTTCCTAAAAATTTAATAATTCAGTTTAAAAACCTATTACAACAATATTCATTAATACTTAATATCATATAGATGTGCTTTTATTACTTGATAGTGTCAATAATATTTTTTAATTGATCAATCCCCTGGTCGGTGTACACAGTTTTGCAATCTTTATATGTAGCACCACTGTGTCTCCATTGAAAGCCATAGATAGGACCCAAGTCACCTGAATACATAATCACATAAATAAAAACATTTTAAGAATAAAAGTACAATAATAAAACAAGCTTCATAATTTCTAAAGAATCATAATAAATACTCTTGTATCTTTAAAATGTACATGATGAAATTTTCTAATAAAATATTTGAGTATGTCTTACCTTCTTCACGATCTGTAAATCCTAAATTGTCTAAAAATGATCTAGATCCATTTGCATCCCAAATATGAACACCCTTACTAGCTAGAGCTTTACTGTCTGTGGAACCCGAAATCATCCACAATAACTCTGCTATAACCCCCTTGGTGAAAACGCGTTTGGTAGTAAGAAGGGGTAAAACTTTATTACTGAGGGAATATCTTTGCATAGCTCCAAAAATAGACTTGGTTCCCACTCCAGTCCTATCTACACGTTCATCACCTAAAAATTATTTATCTACAATTACAATTATCAATGTTAAAAATAAAAATAGTGAAGCTAGCTAGCTTAAATACCTGTTTCTATAATCTGTTTCACCAGGTTGAGATATTGGTATTCATCATGTTTGCAATCGCTGTTAATTCTCATTTTTTTTCGAGTAATGTTCAACGGGATCACCCCAAACAACCCTGTCAATGAATCTGAATGAGAAAATGGTAAATTTGTTGGTTTTAAAAAGGCTTTATACAGTAAGGAAACTATTTGACACCTGCAGTACATAGATTATACACTTTTGCAGTATTTTGGGCTTTGGCGCCAAATAATGAAATTGACATATTAACATTTTTTTTTCTTCCATAATGGTAATAAGTTTCAACTATTTGCCAGTGTCAAGTTTATAAAGCATTATATACACAAACATATAGGACACAAATTTTCTTTAAAGATTTAAGCATAAGTAATAGTATAATCAGAGAAGCAGTAGTTATTAATATACACATAAATATGTATTACTAAATATTATAACACCAATACTGTAATAAACACAAACTAACTATAACTGTTAATATACAGATTTAAAATACCATAGAAGTTGTGCTCGATTTTAATTTACATATATATTTATATATATGTATATATCGAGCATAATTTCTATGGTATTATAAATCTATTTATTAACAGTTTTAAGTTTCAACAAAGGATTTTTTTTATTCGCTAAGAGCCTGCACTTTTTGCCATGAGTGCAAGAGATTAGAACCAATTTAAAAGTAGGAAATTTAAATACTGGCTCTATTTCCAATATCACATATTTTCACATTCGTGTGAATAGCGAGGCGAATGGCGAGGTGAATAATAAAGACCATTGTGTTTGTGCAAACGCGGTAAAATTGACATGTTCGTACATATATATGTAAATACGGTGTACAACACTGGAGGATTCTAATCAACTTAGGAAACATATTATTATTAAAAAGAAAAAGAGTAGACTCTTTGGTTTATATATGGTTCTATGGAAATGAACGTTGATTCACGACGATTTAAACGAAATTAAGTAATGGTGAATAATATAAAGTGAAATATAAATTATTATTCGGGCCATCTGGAAATATAGTCCATAAGTGTGAGTATACATAGATAGAGATGACGGCTTATACAGTTTTCTGTATATAGGCCTGCGACACGTCTCTCTCGAGCGTGAAGTTAGCGGTTTTTGGCTGTAGTTTTGGAGTAAACTCACACATAAGCAAAGCTCAGCCTAAACGCTTATAATATTAGATTAAATTTAGTTTCTAAATTTAGAATCAAATTGGGAAATGAGAAGGCTTCTGATAAACAGCTTTTAATAAAGATAAACCCGAACTGGGCTGGTTTATTTGTTTTCATCGACACCATAAAAACTTATCCGTTAATCATTCATGAATATTTAATATTTCTTTATTCTAATTTAATTTATAAAGGACGTCTAAAGTATTTATTTTAAGCTAATTAGAATTATGTTTTACTGCCCCACACATTTACTTAAATATTTCGAAATTCTAGTAATCTAAAATGCACTAAGACACTTGTTTTAGTTTTTAGTCATATCAATGACTCATTATTTTATTTCTTCGCGTCGCTCACTCGTAACAATATTGTGACATAAGTATACAAATTACAAACTAGTTCATAATCTGTGGTATACACCGTTACAAACGTAATGACAGCTGCGTGTTTTGTGATTGTGTAACCTAATTCATCCTAATGATAAACGGAACTTTGAGAATCTTAATGTTCTCTAACTTTGGCCCAAACAAAAAAAAATCACTGGGAATATCTATGTTTCCAGCAGGCAGCAATATATTTCGCTGATGTCATGTCAAAGAATAGGAAATACCGGATATTTCCCTTTCGTACACCTCCTGCTCCTAGCAAAAGAATTAGTTTTAAATTATCGTCCGAACTTACCCTTTAATAGCCAAATCTTGACTACACTCATCAAAACTTTGTCTAGATTTTACAGGAGTTCGAATCAAACAGTATTGAGCGAATTTAAACAAACAAAACTTTAAATTTAATTAACAGTGCATTTTATCTCTATTAATTTGCATATTATTATTATTAACGTTTTATTTAAATTTCTGCAACATAGGTGCTTCCAACTATCTAAAAATCCATTCGATATCGCCGCACCTAAGAACTTGTTTCTTTTGTTAATATATTGTATACTGAACAAAGCTATGAAGTCATGCCAAGCGTATATTAATCTACTATTTGCACCAAGCGCGCTAAAATGACATGCATTTAAATGTAATGTTTCAGTTCCGTAATTTTTTACGTTTTTTTTACATTTTAATCTACAATTTTTTACAAGTCCGATGTTCTCACCACTGAGCCACCACTGCTTTTTTAAACGTATTACGTTTGAATATTTTCTAAATATTCTCCTTATGTGGGATTCGAGCACGCTTCGGCACGCGGAAGTACCACACCCCCACAGAAAACCGGCGTAAAATAATAGCAAGTTATTGTGTTTCGTACGGTGAGTGGGGGAGCCGGAGGATTCTTTTCCTTACCCTTCCCAGTCCTTTCCTTTATTCCTCTCATCAAGCCTTTCTTCATCCCTTCCCAATTTAAAGTCGGCAATCCATTTGTAGAGGCGTAAGGTCTGCATTTGGCCTTACACCTCTCCAAATGTTCATGGGCGGTAGTAGCGCACCCTCACGATAGACCGTGAAATAGATGCTGCTATTTCACGGTCTATCATGAAGGCTTCTGTGTTTCGAACAGTAAATAGAGGAACCGGAGGCTCGTTTCAACCTTCCTAGTTTATTCCAGTCGTGTTGTCGTACAACTCAAAAGCGTGCAGCGCGTTCGCAGATACCTCTGCGAATGTTAATAAGCGGTAGTGATCCCCTACCAGTATATAAATGTATAATCAATGTACCCTTCCCTCGGGCGTATCACCATCTTATGACATAAAGCAAAAATAATTACTAAACTTAAATCCAATTTTGCTAGAAATACATATTTATACAGCGTTTGTCATACTTATAATAAAAAAATTTATGACCTTCATGAAATATAGTAAAGTTTCTCTTACAAAAACAAAGTTCCAAGCTGTAACTGTGATCTTTATATTCTACTCATGCTTCATTTCTATGTTTTTTTGTAATCTTTGTATGCTATTTTTGACTGAATGTGTTTTCATCCTATCCTATCCTATTCTATCCTACTAATATTATAAATGCGAAAGTTTGTAAGGATGTGTGTGTGTTTGTTGCTCTTTCACGCAAAAACTATTGGACCAATTGCAAATGAATGAATGAAATGAATTTTGATACGTAGACAGCTGGACAATTGGAATAACATATAGGCAACATTTTACCCCGATATTCCTACGCGGGTTGAACCGCGGGGAACAGGTAGTTTTTAAATAATGTTTAGTGGAAGATTTGCTGATATGAGTATGATATGTCCTACGAAAACCTTTGCAAGGTTCAATAAAATCAATCAAAAACTCTTTATTGTGCACCTTTACAAGAAGAGTAAAAACAGGATATAAATAACAACATAATAATAACATGAAGAGCACAACAGGCGGTCTTATCGCTTAAGCAGCGTCCTACGAAAACCTTTGCAAGGTTCTATAAACTTAACGTCAATTACGAAGATTAGATTGTATTTTTGGTGATTTATAAAATAAAACTAATAATATTGATATCTATACTTTATTCTAGGCTTACACCCAAAATATTTCTTACTTTTTTTAACATCTACTTACATATAATGATATGTAAGTAGATGTTAAATTATCATTATCATATTCAACAAATCATCATATTCGTTATTATTCCTATTATCGAATTTGAATTTGAAAATCTTCTCATTCTAAAATGTTCAATTCCGCAAGCGCCAATGACGTTTCATACGGAGGAATTGCATTTTGTAACATAAAATTTCACTGTCACTTTTGTAATCCCAAGCAAAGCTTTGTAAGTATTGTAAATCTCAAGGCTTTTCGAGTATTTGACTTTCTTAAGTTATTTTATAGGCTGTTAATAATTTTTTTCACAACACACGATAATGAAATTAAAATTTTAAACAATAAACAAATTCACAAAAATTACATTCTGTAAATGTCATAGAAGGACATCAAAACTTTTTTTATGCTATAAAGATTTAAACATTTTTATTCCAACATATGCTGGACTTATTCACATTGTTTTTCGTTGTTATTTATTTTCTTTTTAAATAAACCATTTTAAAATGAAATAATTTTTTTGTGGTAAAAATAGCGGAATAAAGAAAAGGTGAGGGTGAGGGTCCTTATTAAGAAGTCTAATTGAATAAATAAATGTTTGAGTTTGAGCAAAGAATAGATTTTTATATACATAGTTTAAGTTTGTTCGAGTTTTAAAGTTAATGAACGTCAATTCGGCTCAATTAGGCTTAATTTTATTACCGACTTCCAATATTTTAAATTTTTGTTATGTTACTCTTTGGAACCCGTTGCTAATGACAACGGATTTGTTATTATACAAAATATTTTCTGCTTCGTTTTGATTATTATTATAGAATAGACGTAAGATCTAGTAAACATATAATAAATTAAAGTACAGTGGAGTAGGTTAAGGAATTCAATATAAAAAGTGATTGTGCGTTTCAGTGTACTATGCCAAGCCATGAAGCACCATGTGTGGAGCTGGGTTCAGCGCCAAGGACTCCTAGTGTAATAGCATCCCCGTCTCCTTCTGAAATTTCTAGTGCAAGCTCATCAGAACCACAGAATGTTCGAGCAACACCTTTATTTAGGTATATATTTCTTACCGTTAGAACAGGTTTTTCGTTACAAAGCGTTTTCATTTTGTGTGTGGCAATTTGAATCGTGTGCGTTTATAATTAAAAAAAAACTACCTTAAAAAATAATTTTCATTATCGATCTTTACAAAAATTACACATAACCGGGGAAAACGAAAAGCAGTTTGTTATGAACAGTAACCACACTTTATGGATTCGATACCTCAGAACAATGGAATTCGGGGCGCTCGATTCAAACATTTAACCAATAACCAACTACTTCGAATTGGAAGTGTGTGAAAGCGCGTTAAAAACTAGAATATACTGTATTTTCCAAATTTCTTATAATCATGACTTACTTGACTTAATGTCCTGTGGCCCCTATGTGGGGCAGAGGGCGTCCACAGTGCGCCGCCATCGTCTTCGATCTTGGGCTACGATCTTAAGTTCCGGCCATGTCAACCCAATTGCTTTAGCTTCCGCCGCCACCGAACGTCGCCAGGATTGTCTAGGTCGACCACGCTTTCTCTTTCCTTGTGGAGTCCATTCCAGGGCTTGCCTGGGTATATGTGACGCATTCCGTCTGAGAGTGTGGCCGATCCATGTCCATTTACGGCGTAGGATTTGTTGATAAATCATCTATCTATCTATCTTATAATCATACCTTTCTATATATTTTGATAAGTTTCTATTATAAATATAATAATCATTATTATAAATCGCCTTCATTATTATGTATACTTTTAATATAAACCTTATTGCGGTAAACGATCCTTTTTCATTCATATTTAACATTTAACTTTTGAGTACTTGAAAAAAATGAAAACAATTTTAATTATATATTAAGAGCTTTGGCGATGCGACCACCTGAACCAGAACAACCACCGGGGCAAGATGAATTAGAACGTCGTCTCCCAGGGTATAGACGTATTGTTATTCCGCGGGAGTTGACGCTTATAGAGTTGCTTGTAAGTTCTAAATTTATATTATTTATTATTGTAATCATACAATAGCTCTACAGCGCAACGTTGTAAATCCTTTTCGATTTTGATCGTTAGTAGATTTTCGATATTTTTTTTACGTACCTACATAAAAAATTGCATTTTAATATCACTCTGTAATCGTACACTAATGATAGGGATTATACCTATAATAACTCAATATAATATATTAATATTATATAAGGATAATCTGTTCCAACAGATAATAAAATTTCCTGCTAATTAACATAGGTATAATATAAATTATAAGGCTTTATTCCGACAGGTAAAACGATATAAGTAAGACGATACGTTGTACGGAACTATATACCTGTTGCAACAGACATTTCCTCATAATGGTACCATATAGGTACCTATCATATTAGATAAGGGACTTTATTCCAATAGGTAGATTTATGTAGTTGCTATTTTCAAGAGTTTATATGTATCATTACTTACCTAGCCTAATTTGATTTTTTTATATATTTATTTTACAAGAAACAAAGCAGTGGTGTGACAACTGATGAAGAAGTTCTTAGAATTCGTGAAGCCAAACTGCGAGTGGTAGCCGAGCGTGTAGGTTTGCGAAGGTTACACGTTTTAGCTCCAAGATTGCGTTCGCTAACCATCGATGGTAGTGCCATATCGTCTTTAAGAGATCTCGGCATTGGATTGGTCCATTTAAAGGTATAATTTAAGGAAGTTATTAAATATAAACCTGAATTAAAACTTAGCTTTTAGATCTATGTGTAATTTTGAAGGCTAAGTATCCTGGTGTTATGCTATTTGTAACTTAACTTTTACAACAACTTTCGTAACAACGGTGTGTTCTAAAGTTTAATGGTATTTAAAGGTATTTGAATAAATGGTCTGTATTCAGATAATGATATGTATTAAGCCTTTAAATAACTCAGAACTTACCCACGGCGCACCAGCATTTTCTTGAATCCGAACAAAGAAGAACGACGTTGCATTTTGGCACTAAATTCTTGAACTAAACACGAAATACCTAATACCTTATTAGTTCAAGTCCTTATCATTTCAATACTAACTGTATTTACAAGAATACCTAGGTGTATAAAAGAGCAATTATTTTAGTTCTTGAGTGCTAATCGTTGTGGCCTCACGTCTCTTGACGGGATATGGGGTTTGGGAACACTCCGGGAACTACACGCTGCTGGAAACCGCCTTCATGATTTGAATCCTTTAGCTGTGTTGCAAAAGTTACACACATTAAATCTTGCACAGTAAGTATTTTTATTAATATAAATTTTTTGGTAATTTTTATATTATTTTATAAGAACCTATTAAGTTAGTTTGTTTTTGACATAATGAACGTAGCACGTGATGCTATTTTTGTACCATGAGTGAGGGCACAAAAATGTTTATACTTAATCGTTAAAAATATTTGATATAATACAATAAATTTGACAGCATGGGCATAGACTCAAAAATGCTTCCGCTTCAAGTACAAAATATCATACTGGCATTTCTTTCTTCTCGCAATTTTGTATTTATTGTTAAAAAAATCATTTCCGTAAAAGCGTTAGATATCCCTGTATAATAAGTTACCCATGAATGTATAGTTTTATTCGTTATATTATCTATACTAATATTACAAAGTGTGTATACTTTTGTATGTTTGTAACGCTTTCACGTAAAAACCACTGGTACGATTTCAAACATTCTTTCACCATTGGAAAGCTGCAACTTCAGTGAGTTATATAGGCTATATGTACCACGGGCGAAGCTGGAACGAACAGATAGAGAACAATTATTTACAATTGTGAGAAAAAAAAAATCATTTTGTATAACTAGAAATCCAATAGAAGAATCAAGTCGCCTTTGGACGTTAGGGGTGTGTAGTTCCCTACGTCGAATCGTCTTGCGAGGAACCCCGCTATCCGACCTGCAGCATTACACATCACTCGTAACATCAGCTCTGCCAATGTTGACCCATTTGGATGACCGTCCGTTGCAAGACGATAATGGTTAGTTAACCTGTATTTATATATAACAAATTTTATTTATTATAAATTAAAAATAAATTTTATTTATTATAAATTTGTATTATGAGTTAATCATGTAACTAATTGAGGATATGTGTGACAACTGTGAATGTGTTTGTTTGTTTGTCTTTCGATGAAGTGATAAAATATAGCGATTATCAAGGCATTGTAAAATAGGCGGGAATAGCGGGAATTTGGTGGAACCACAACCGCGAATTATTCAAGATCCTTTTGTATCGAGACATTGATGTTGTTGGCAATGTCATTACTTATTAGTATACGATATCAATATAATTAACAGATTCATTATTAAAAAAATATTGTACAGGTTGTTGTTTATTCTAAGAATAAATTAAAAGTGTAAATTACATTGCAATGTACCTACGCTACGTTACGCTAGTTGTCTGTCCGCGTTATCATCTACTAGCTGCGCCCCGCGGTTTCACCCGCGTAAGTCCGTATCCCGTAGGAATATCGGTATAAAAGTTGCCTATATGTTATTCCAGTTGTCCAGCTGTCTACGTTCCAAAATTTCATTGCAATCAGTTCAGTAGTTTTTGCGTGAAAGAGCAACAAACACACACACATCCTTACAATCTTTCGCATTTATAATATTAGTAGGAAGTAGGATACTAATATTATAAAGTTGAAGCGCTTGTTTGTTCGTTTGAACGCGCTAATTTGAGGAACTGCTGGTCCGATTTGAAAAATTATTTCAGTGTTAGATAGCCCATATATTGAGGAAGGCTATAGGCTATATATGTACCATAGGCGACGCCGGGGCGGACCGCTAGTAAATAAATAAATGGAGGCAATGTCACCCTTTAACCTCTTCTCTCCATATTCAAAATCATACCATAAAATCGTTCCCTTGCGATATCATGAAAACAAACAAATAAACAATTAGACGTATTGGCAATATTAGTAGATTTAGTAGTTAGTATTAGGATTTGCTAGATAATGTACGTATGTATTACGTAGATAATTATTATTAATCAACCCAATTCCTCAATATCATGAAAATTCTATAGCAATTTCTTCTACATAAACAAAATAAGGTTTAATAGTTACATCTGTTTTCAAAATAATTCGTGTAACATACTTCATTTTATCTCTCATTGCATTTAGTCGACGAAAACCTATCAGTAGAAGCATCTTCAGACTCCGAAGCTGGTGTGAGTGATATTGAAGAAGACCATGTTGTAACAAATAAAGAAATAAATTTTGATGATGCTCAACCTGGACCATCTCATCAGGGACAGGTACATAAAATTTTTTTGTACCTACAATGTAGGAGTCGGGCATCACCACAAGCTCGGTTGTCCGCTCCAACGTTTTTAATTTTATTATTTATTTATATTTATATTAGTTATAAATATCTATATGCCTATTTAAATAAATATAAATCATACACCTATAATAAATTTATTTTGCAGGTGGATGCGAATATTCAAATACTTGAAATAAAACGGGAACGAACGCAGCTTCGTAGACCAGCGACAACTGAATGCGCGGGAACGCGGCCGCGCGTTCGCTTGCCACAGAGACCAAAAACTGCGGTCGAACGCACCATAGACAAACCGACCAAATTACACATATTGAATACTCTTTTGGGTACCTACGCGTTTTATTCAATGAAGCAAACTAAAGATAATATATAGTTTCTGTTTATGAATTATTATATTAGTACTAGCTGACCGGGAAAACGCTGTTCTGCCTTACTCTTATCATTTAGCGATAATATGAAAAATAGGTGTTGGCCTATTCTCAGACCTACCTACTACCGATATGCACAGAAAATTTCATGAAAATCGGTCCAGCCGTTCCGGAGGAGTATGATAACTAACATTGTGACAAGGGAATTTTATATATATAGTCATTTATATTATGTGTATTTCGTAGGTTTGTAAAAATCTGTAAAAATTGCGTTTAAATTATCACCTACACAATAAAGAGGCTAAGTTATTTTTATCGTCCATAGATGACGAATGGCATTCTAGTGGAAGCAAGTTGACTTCGAATGCGCCTGTCTGTGGAAATTTGGCGAGGGCTTTACGAAGAACGAAGAACAGTCGTAACAGTTCAAGTAAATGTCCATTTTTTTTACATGCTATTATTTTCTTCCCCTGCATGTTTGTAGGTATTTTTTTGACCCACTTTTACAGGTTTAATTCAAACTTTGTTTACTTAAATATATCCTGTATAGAATTGCCAGAATTAAATAATTCTCTTATGTATACTCTGTATATAAGAAAATAAAAATTCTTAAAAACAAGTACATAGAATTATGCAATTA
The DNA here is from genome assembly GCF_012273895.1 of Zerene cesonia. Taxonomy (NCBI): domain Eukaryota; kingdom Metazoa; phylum Arthropoda; class Insecta; order Lepidoptera; family Pieridae; genus Zerene; species Zerene cesonia. The sequence goes on along the minus strand of NC_052118.1, from coordinate 3,472,284 downwards.
AAAAGAATGTTTTAAATAGATAATTTATTGATTAATTAAAAATAAAAAAGTAGTTAATATCACTTACTCTAATGCTAAAACATTCGCATGAATATAAGTGTTGCACGACATAAATTGTAATTGTTTTTTTTTCAAATAATGTGCTTACATTCGCATATTATACGAAATACAATTGTTTGGACGCACGTGAGTGACCCGGGAATATAATAAGATACTTTCGCATTTATAATCTCAGTCGGATTACGAAAGCACGTTATTGAATCGTGTGACAATGTTTTACATTTGTTTGGTAAATAATGCTCATCTCTTAAACACTGTGTACTTTTGGACGCAGTTGACACAGATTTCTCTTTGTACAAGTTTACGTCTTCGTCTTAATTCTTTGAGTACACTCAGCAAATTACTGTTGAGAAATCATAATACGTTAATGGTAGAATGAGGTATGATTTAGGTACTTAGTATCTACTACATTTAAGAGTGAATGAACAGCTCCTTATATCATCGTGCTATTTTATTTCAGTTATCCTACTTCCTACTAATATTACAAATGCGAAAGTTTGTATGGATGTGTGTGTGTTTGTTGCTCTTTCACGCAAGAACTACTGAACCGATTGCAATGAAATTTGGCTGCCGATTTTCATTCTGTTCTCACCGATGGATAGCGTGGTTCTCGAGAAAGGTTTTAAAATAATATAAAGTGTTATATTTTAGACGAAGCGGACGATAGTTTATTAATTATAAATACAGCTAGATTCTTGTAATTGTATAAAAATAATACTTATAATATGATTCTAAATTCAATGTAAAGTTTTTATTAACTTTGATTGCGTATAAGCGATGAATGTTTTTTCATATGTACTTTAATGGTTAATTTTAAACAGATAGTTCCATAAGAACGGAAGAACCAATTGAGCAAGCTTATAGAGCTGTAGCTGCTGAAATACCTATGACACTATCAGCGGAAGTGTGGGAGAAGTTTAAAAAGGATACTGGGTTAGTTTAGTGATATAACAAAAAGTATGAAGTACATGTATATGTCATTATTCATGTCGTAATTCGTTAAATTGCAAGAAGTATTTTACAGATCACAATTTTACGTTTACGTAATATATAAAATTTAAGGTTATGGATAATAACACAGATAACATAATACTATACGGTTTTCCGTATATTTACCGAATTACGAACCGTTTTACCGTTGGTAAGATTTAACTCAAAAACTTCTTCACAGACTAAAATAGGAAAGTTATTTTACCATTAGTAACCTACCGAATTGTAACTCTTCTGAGTTCCTACTTGGAATTTTTTATAATTTTTTTTCTTCCTTATTCAACCCCGGCCAAGACCTAATATTGGAATGTAACATTTTGTATATTATCATGGATCATACGGTTTCATTGTTAATACCTATTTTTTATGCTTTATTTCAGTATTGAAATTGATTTAGACTTCAATGAGAGACCAAAAGGCGAGGATCCAAACCGAGTTATTGAGCAATTAGAACAAATAGAGAGGGAGACTATGGAACGCTTGAATAACGAGAATCCAGATTTGAATTTTACTCGCAACGTTTACAAGTTTTCGACGGATCCTTCTAGAATATTCTCGAGTAACATAAACGATGTTGAATTGTGGCGGGATATAGAAGACCTCGCAATGCCAGATACGCAAAATGATGTGGATGACTTTTATATTGCGACTTCCGAGTAACAAACATATTTTTTGGTGGTGATGAATAATAAATACATTAATTTTGTTATAAGTTGTTTGAAATTTAAATGACTGAATTGAAATGTCATATGGTAATGGTATTATTCACGAAATGAAAAATCTAACATGGTAGTGCGTATCAAAGAAGGTATAGCTTAATAGCTCCCCTCCCACAAATTTTATGTAAACCTAATATTGGTCTATCACCATATTACATTTTGTCAAAATTTGCCCAGTGTTTTTTACATGATTGACGCTTCACACAAACGACAAAGGTATAAACATTTTACCAACCATTGTATAGCAATTACAAGAAGAAATGGTCTGGTTCCTGTTTTATTGTACATTTTAGTTAAAATATAGTTAAGGAGTTTCAATTTTGTTATGTTCTTTCTCGACCGTCGCGCCAAAGGAGCGAGGAATGCGAATCATTATGAACCAAAATAAAAATCATTTAGTCAATTCTCGTTTTACTGCGTTTTCTCTTGTTAAATATAATGCTTTGTTACAACTAGAGTTTTGTACTCAGATAACATTGAGCCTATGTGTTAATCCAGACTATTATCTATTTGTGTATCTCATGCCAATTAAAAGGATTTTGCGTGAAAGGTAATAAAACGTAAAGTTTGTAATATAATTAGGATAGTAGAATCATCTATTCCTTCATCTCCAAAAAAATTAATTCCGTAAAATGAGGCTTAGGAATTTTAGGTATATTATATTATAATAGCGGTCCTCTCCGGCGTAGTACATATATAGCCTAAAGCCTTCCCCAATAAATAGGCTATCTAAAACTGAAATAAGTTTTCAAATCGGACTAATAGTTCCTGAGATTAGCGAGTTCAAACAAACAAACAAACAAACTCTTCAGCTTTATAATATTAGTATAGATAATCTATCGATGTAAAACCGTTGCTTGGGAAATGTTTATTCGATAGGTTAGATTCAGTTTATTTAAAAAGTATATAGAAATAGGGATTTCGTCGACTCGCAACCATTGGCATTACATAATTCGCATTATAGTCTGATAAAAGATATGCCTTAAATTGCAAACAATTTTTACGGATCTCGCCAGTTAGATTATAATCTTACGGTTTTACAAATATTACTTTATCGTTTTTTCTTCATTTGCTATTGCCTCTATATGCATTCTTATAGTACCTGATACATATTTGTAAGTTTATAAAATATTATTATTATATTCTTTAGTTACCTGAAACTAATTGTTCATCGACTTATACTTTTTTATGTATTTTAAACGTCTTATTCCTTCTTGTTATTGTCTATTTCTGTATTGAAATGAATTTATGGAATTCGACAAACAGACGACAATTTTATGTATGAATTGTCATCAACCAATTTACATTATTTAAAACAGTGAAGTAAGTATGTAGTAATATTTTTTAATAGAACTGCATTGTTATCGTCAATAAATTTCTTGTTGGTTAAAAGTGCTCTTTATTTAATAAATAGATGCTGATATATTTCTTAAAAGTAAGTATTAGCGGTGACATGTCTTTTAAGACGAATTTAGAATTATACGTCACGTTACATTTCACGTCTTTAGAATTATATTTATACGTAATACGTATAAATATCATACTAAAATTGTACACACGTATTGTATCAATAATCGATATCGATTGTTATTTGTAATTATGCTGAATACCCTTAATTTTGAATTCAAGGATTCTTTTAGAGATAGAAACAAATATGAAATAATGTTAAATTAAAATTCAAGAAAAACAGCAATTCAGCAACGAAGTCTCGTAATATTATGACAAAAGTGCCGGATGTCACCGAGTAGATGGTAATTAGTATTGCTATGCATAATACTAGTGGATTTCTTAATGTCAAAAGACCTTGAAAACCATATACGACATAAAAATACAAGATATTTCATAATTGCAGTTAGCAAAAAATTTGAAAAAAAAAAGTACCACTTGTTTTTTTGTAGACACAGTCTTGAGTATGGCAATATTTATACTGGGCTACATAATCTTACATCGGTATTTTATAATGCTTTCTAATTCTTGATATTATTCAATTCGCAGTAATTTATCTCACGTTTTTTGTGTAAAGTGCTATTTTTCTTATGATGTTTTATTACTTTTATACGTTTTTGGATAATTGATCTCTAATAAAAAAATAAATAAAATTTCCGTGTCCCCAAACCTACCTAGGTTAAATGCCCCCGCCAAGTCGACGAGCTAAGCGAAGCGCAAGGGCACTACCTATTTTATGTTCATTTCATTATGTTAAAAGATATATATTCATAGTGGTATTTGGTATGTATCTAAGTTTAGTATACAAGAAAACACTACCGTCCCCCCAGATGCACTTATAACTTTCAAAAAGAACCGTCTGAAATCCTACTAAAAACATTTCCTGTAAAATATTGCCAAGACGACCATATAAGGTTTTAAGTATCAGATCTCATGTAGAGCCAAGCATCTGAATCTACCGACTCTAATTCAGAAATTTTACATGATATCACTAAAAATGTACGGTTTGGTTGATTCGTTACTTACTTCAGAAACTATCAAGAAAAAATAAGCGAAATAAAAAACATATATAATAGAAATAGCGAAGCCTTACAATTTTAATAATATGATTATTAGTAGTAGTTAGTATGATACATTTTATTACGGACTTTAGAAGCGAATATTTATAAGGATTTTTTATTGCATAAATATATTTAAAGAATATGTTTCCACTCCGATATATTACAAAATTTGCTTTATTTTATTTATATTTTTTTTTCGATGTTTTTTAAAAATTCTGATCTACATAGCTACTTTTAAATTATTAACAATACTGCCTGTTTACGTATTCGCCATAAAACAATGCAACTCGCTATTTTGTATTTTTAAAATTGTAGCGCAAGGGCGCGTAGGAACGCCCGAAATATTGAAAAAAAAACTTTAACTATTACGAAACCATGAGGAAGCGCGGTCGAAGGTCACTAAAATTTTAAACACGTGGAATAATAGGTACTGTGTATTATAGTCAAGTACATAAAAGTAACTTAGTAAATATAATGGAAAGGAAGTAACAATTTTATTATGTAACAAAATTGTTCAAGTCTCGTGTTAAATTTACACAATTGACTTTGAAGAGATTTGTTAGCTAATGCTGCATTACAATGCTAATTTGTATTCTTTCATAAGCTGTTCGTCATCATAAAAAACTGATCAAATAATAACAGTAAAGTACGATTGCAAAATCAAATTTTTTGTTGTTCTGACATCTATTTGGGAGTCGAGTATGCTTCAGGAAGAATTAAGGAAGGAAGGGAAGGTACCATATTCTCATAGAAGACGGGCGTGAAATAGTAATAGTATCATGTAAATGTTATTTGTTTCATGCGATGAGTGGGAAAACCGAAAGATTACTCCTTTCACTTACCCTTTCTTGCCCTTTCCATTATTCCCTGCATCAATATTTTCTTTATCCCTTATCCCACTAAGTTGACAGACTATTTGCAGAGGCTTCTCGCCTCTGTGTTTACAATAGTCAGTCAATTAGATTTTTTTATTAAAATAGTATACTGTGTCATAGGTCGTAGTGATTCACTAGCTGTTCCGATACAAGGCATAATAAAAATTAATATAAAGTACTTTGCTATTAGATAACGTTATATGATTTTAGTCTGTGATGTATGCTATATAAACCTAAATTTTGAAGTATTTTTGTGCAATATACACGCCACATACCTAATAAAGCTGATGCTTTTTATATAACGATAACCACGTAGGTACCTACATTATTTAAGCGGCCTTCAGTACTCAAGGTTCGAAAATGATACTCATTATTTTTTGTCATAGGAGACAACGTAAAAGTAATAACAATTTTGCAATAAAAAAAATTCCTCAGCTTTGCCTTTAGTATCTGTAGATACAAGATTATTGTATGAACGTTTATTAGGTAAATATTGTCCTTATCAAATCTCTCAATGTCCAACATATTAACAGTTATGTAATACGGCGAAGTCAAATGTACATTTGACGTATATAATATTGGTTATGATCTTTTATTGCTTTCATTGTAAGTATCAGATTATAACAAATATTGAGAAAGACCTAGTAGCAATGCAGGTACGTATAACATATTATGTATGATCATAAGTATCAGTGGACATAAAGCTTAAGGTGATTGACCGTTGGTAATATTGGTACCTATAGTTGAATTAAAAGTACCGAATGAAAACGATCGTACGACAAACATTATACGGAAACGTGTCCCTACATATTATAACGTATATACTCGTATTATGTTATCTGTGATATAACGCACACACATTACATTACAAGCGGATAGAATTATAATGCATTGCAAGACTGATTATATTTGGAAGTTATTACTCACCTTTATTTGCGACAGTGACACCCACACCATGTCAGTCGGTTATCAGAAGGCGACTGAAGCAGACGTCACTAGTCCACTCTAGTGCTAGGTTGTATATGTGAGAAACATGAGTGTGATAACTTTACTCAAACGTTTTGTTGTTTCGAATGTCCTTACTCTATATTATTCTATGCTAGTAGTATTTTGGTTCGCTGTGAATTATTTAAAAAATCCATTTAGAAACCCTTGGACTACAAAAGTAAGATTGGAACCGCCAACAAGACTATCCGAGCCGAAATATGGAGTACATAAATACATCAAAGCAAACGTAAGTTTTATTAATTATTATTTTGAAAATTCTGCGCATATATTAAATATTTTAACAAACCTAAGCCCACATAAAGTAGCTGAAAAAAAGTAACATCTCATCATCATGCAATTTTCATATTCTACATAATAATTTTACATTATTTAAAGAATAGTTCCGAAGATTTAATATTAGTTTTATAGCATTTGCATAGTTTTTAAATGTAAAATTTTGAAAGAATGGAAATTTCTCAACGCAACACATTAAATTTAATACTATCGAAGTATCAATATTACTAACCCTATCATATTTTTGTGATTAAATAAGAAGTTATTTGTTCTCTTTTATACTAATTATATATATATTTATTTAGTACAGTATATGGGGCTCTGCATTAAATAAATCACAATTATAACAGTGTAGATATTTCCGTTAATCCGTTATTCAAGACGGGCGAACTACGAACAGTGGCATAGCGTGGTTTTTTTCACCTAGGCGTACTTATTACTCTGTAACCTAAGGCCGTCTGGAAATATGGCGCCCCTTGTAAGAGTTCCGACTTTCCTACGTGTCCGCACACAAAGGGTAAAACGAGATTCTATTACGGCAATAATACCACAGATAATTATTTTGATACGATCGAAGTACCACACAGAAGACCTGCGTGAAATAGCCATAATGCTGTGTTTCGTTCGGTGAGCGGGGGACCATATCCTTTTTCTTCCTTCCTTTAGTCCTTTCCTTTATTCTCCCGTCAATCCTATCTTAATCCCTTTGCAATTTGACGTCGGTAATCAATTTGTAAAGACATAGGTCTGCAATGTAACTGACGCCTCTGCAAATCTCTGTTTTTGAACGGTGGTAGCGTTTACCATCAGGTGACCCACCAGCACCATAGCCGACGATGACTTAAAAAAAAAGAGATAACGTAATACTATACTATCTATCGCACAGTAAGAAGTAACACTTCATACGTATAGTCGAAACTCAATTTTTAAACGCGCTTGGATATCGGCAATTCTGCATGCAACAGTCGCGAGCTAGCTACTCTTTGTCTGCGAGTTTGTCGAATTGTCAAAATGGACAGCGATTTTTTACTAAAAATAAGACAAGACAAATATATATTTTTTATGCGGATTGTTTATAGTTTATACTTTACTAGCTGTGCCCCGCGGTTTCACCCGCGTAAGTCCGTATCCCGTAGGAATATCGGAATAAAAAGTTGCCTATATGTTATTCCAGTTATCCAGCTGTCTACGTACCAAATTTCATTGCAATTGGTTCAGTAGTTTTTACGTGAAAGAGTAACAAACATCCATACATCCATACTTACAAACTTTCGCATTTATAATATTAATAGGATAAATTAAGTCTCAAATCAAACATAGACATGGTGTTTATCAATCAAAAAACAAAATGAATTTCAGATGTAATTTAAATTTTAAAGTAGGCATATATTTCCAAAACACGGTAGAGTTGGTAGATAGTATTACCACACATAATATAATACTGTTCTAGTATTACTACCAGTATCGTATTAAGTATGTTATCTGTGGTATTACACTACTATTGCTAAGACTTGGCTGTCCGTCTGCCTGTCCGTCAGTCTATTCAGGCTGAGTCTCAACATTTATGAGAGCTATTTCAAAAAATTTTAATTTCCCAATAATGCGATTCGATTGGATTCGATTTTAAATGTTAAAATACATACGGGGTTGAGGGGTTGAAAAAATAAATTACACGTTTTGGTAAAGGTTCGATGTGTGAGTAAAAAATAGTGGTGTCCACGATACACTTTCACATTATGTAAATATCGATTGTTTTAACTTGGCAAATATATAAATATCTTATGCAAATACCTAACGTAATGACTATTAGATATGTTAAGAACAATATTGTAGTTTGTATAATCTACATCCATTGCTGTTAGGATACGAACTTTTGGATTTTCGTTACGCGACAGAAATCGTATTTGTCAATTACCAATCACGCGCTTTCCTGAAATAGCTTTGTCAACGTCATATTATTCCGCCTTATTCCAAGAAATGTCGTATCCTAACAGCATTTGAATCCAGTTATATACTGTGCTTGTAGGAAGGGTGTTAGGGAACCTCTTTCGCAACTGATGTCAGTAGCGGAATGAAATGGCAGCAATTTAAAAAAAGAGGAAAGTTTTTTTTTTTATTTTCAATTCTCTCTATGAATAGTGACCGCAGGATAAGTACAAAAAATATATGAAAATCAAATTTAAATATTATATGATACTAGGCTAGCTGCGCCCCGCGATTTCACAAGAGGTGCTATTTCTTTTGGAAAAATATAACTCTCATAGTCCAGGATGAAGTGTGTATATTTACACACACACACACACGCACACACACACACTCACACACACACACACGCGCGCGCCCACTCAACATCCCACACTAAGATATAGCCCATTCTATCAACAACTAAAAAATTTATTTCGTTTTTATTATTAAGTAGACATAAAATGTAAAATGTCACATTGTTTTAAGGAAGAAGCCACAGACAACCGAAACACAGTTCCCACCTAGTTCGGTAGTCAGTGGGTCATATAAAAGATGTTATTACTTTATTTTATGTCAATAAATATTTTTTCATTTTTTCACAAAATGAGTATGAGTTTCAAACATTTCTCATCAAAATGTTACCTACACATAGTCGAGGTCATACTAGGAGTCCAATCTGGTTTGTTAAAAATGCTCATTAATTTTTCACGCAACGCTGAGTTTCGTGAAAACCTAAAAAAAAAAATTTTTAAACATTTACATACGTAAATAAGGTGTTTCCAGACTAATAAAAAGTATGTGAATTAAACTTGTCTAAGTAACATGTAATCAAATACAAATATCAAGCTAGTACAATATATTGTAATAAAATAAGTTTTCTGAATTCACTACTAGTGAGTGTAGCGTAAATATTCAAAATCTTTGAATTCGATTGTGCTTCAATTAAATATTTAGCAGACTACCAAATCTGTCAAACCATTTTATCCCGAACCAATTGATAAACAATTGAAGCATTTTTAAATTTGCAGACTTGTAGCCCCAGACTATACATAAGCCATCATTAATTGCTCATTATGAGAATTGAAGAATGTGTTTATGTGTTGGTGGCATACCTATTACATTGCCAACAAACTTTTTACATCTAGGACCTAGTTCTATCACAGTCTTAATTCTTTGCTTGGATGATATGAAAATATAGATTAACAAGAAAGCTAGTGGGTGAATTTAAATTGTATACCTACCTATGTAATGTCTGTACATAATGTACATAAGTAAGACTTAGTGTAAGGTTAAATGTTAAACTGTTCATCAACTTCGACTAGCCAACTCCAAAAGCTCAAAAATTATTCGGAGTGAAGTAAAACTTTCTAGAAAATTTAAAATTAATTGCAAGCTGTTATTATCGATCTGAAAAAGTTTTTGGAATGTTCGATTAAATTCTGGAATGATTAGAATATTCTAAATTGAAGTGATGTTCTTATATAATTCATTATATACAACACAATTTATATTGTAATTATATAAATTTACCGTTAATAAACCCTATTACTAAAACTTATGTTTGAATGACAGATATTTTGCTGTCTGACAAGCCGAAGTATTTAACGGATCACAACTTTTCGACAGTTTGCAATCTTGATAATAGTATCTTACAGTTTTTACAATCTTATGGAGACTTAAAACAATAAAATTCATAATGCAATTGGTGAAGTTTTTTAAAAATAAGAACACACAAGATTACAACATACAATGTTTGCAGAAAGAATATTTATATTACTTACTTACTTACTTACTCCTGTGGCGCTGAAACCCCGAAGTGGGTCTTGGCCTCCGAGACGAGAACTCTCCATCTTTCCCGGTCCTGCGCAGTTTCTTGCCAATTGTTTGCTTTTAACACGCGCAGGTCCGCCTCAACTCGATCGCGCCAGCGATACTTAGGTCGTCGATATTCTGTCAGATACCGCGTCATAGCGAATTACATTTTGTAAGAAATCCTTAGCAACTATGAATCCAGTACCGTGTGCATGGTGTCCGTCGTTACCGCTATAAAATAAAACCGCTTTGTCGTCAATATTACACTCTCCTTTGCCCGGCCACCTCACCTCTTGTAGTGCGGCTACTTTTATATTGTATCTGCGTAGCTCACCATTAACTTGATAAAGGGCACCAGGTCGAAACAAGGAGCGGACATTCCATGAAGCTATTCGTAGGTCCTTTATACCATGCCTTAAGTCGTCGTTTTTGGGATCGGATTTTCTGTTTCTCGTTCCCGGTTTCATAACACATAAGAAGTTTTTATGTGGGAGGGGTGTTAACCCGCCGCACAACCCCCATAATGCTGGAGGACCACACCCGTCGTTGGTCAGCGAGTCCATCGGACTTAACCGGTAGCGTAGCTAAGCTGTACTACCGACCATCCCCCCATCCGCCACCCGGGGGACGCTCCCCTACGCTGCGAGGGCCAGCGCGGGGATATATTATTTATTTATATTCTTATCTCTATATCTGCCTAAGGTAGATCAATGATATTATGGACACCAAGTTGAATATATGATGCAGAGATCTCGTTTAAATGCATAACAAAATCAACAGACAAAATAATGTATTATTTTCCTGGCTAAATTTTTTTTCAATTTTAAAAAACATGCATATATCCTTAAAATTTGTTCATTATTATCACAGTAATTTATTAATTACACACGATATCATTGTGTTGTTTTTTTTCTCATTAACAGATTGCGTTACTATTATTTATACAAACTCGAACTACCATCAAAAAATAAAACACAAAAAGTGTGGTAATTTTGAATCTAAGGCCTTGCTTTTCGTTATTAATTTGCGAATGTTTTCAGTAGTGTTAAGATGATAATTTTCTCTATCGCACGTAAGATATTTTATCTTAGAAAGCGGAACGAACTCGATGCAACGAATGCACACAGCGATTAATTTTTATTCAGAACTAGCTTTCCGCCCGTATGGTCAAAGGAAATTCCTACAGGATTGAGATATCTATGTACTTTAGCCTCTTTAAACTATCTCCAGACACAAAAATTAAATTATGTAATAATTATTATCATAAAAACAAAACATCCAATTGCTATCTTTTTAGTTTTATATTATTAGTGTGAAGTGTGATGCGATTTATTAGCACTTCCTAGTCCAAACTTCAATAAAACATAAATTTATATAATGTATTCGTAATCACCTTTCAGAAATCTTTAATTTTTGGTTTCAGAATATAAAACTGCATTACGTGGAAAACGGTGATTCCTCGAAACAATTGATAGTATTTTTGCATGGATATCCGGAATTTTGGTATTCGTGGCGGTATCAGCTGGTAGAATTCAGTAAAGATTACTGGTAATTATGGAAACCATATATTTGTATTATAACTGTCGATAAATGCAGTGGAATTGTTTGTTATCTTATTATACAAAATATTTTTTAGTATTATAAACAAACAGCACATTCTGTATTTGTTGGATATAATATACGATCAATATATTCTTTAATTATTATTACCGATAATTTTCAGGTGTATAGCTGTGGACATGAGGGGTTACTGTGATTCCGAAAGACCAGAGGAAGTATCGGCTTTCAAACTTGAGTTATTGGTAGAAGACATACGTGATCTAGTACGACAATTGGGTAACTTATTTATATGTTCTGTGTGCACAGATAGATAGAGTAAAATGACTTAAGAATTTTACTCTTCATGGATTTTCGAAGAGATACTTTACATTTTTTACGACTTAAGATACGAAACAGTTGCAACTGTATTGAGAGAACCTAACTTTTGACCCATCCTATGACACCTCAACATACCTATAATTAAATTTGTAACATATTCGCGTATTTTAGTTCTTTATCCAATTGTTATATGTATGTACCCCTAAAATTGTTTCTTTTTTTCAAATAAAAACGATTTAGCCCATAAATTGGATTATATATAATAATATTGCTCTATCACCCCATAAAATGAAATGAAATTTAGTGTTTAGATTTGCTGATAGATGCTACTAAATCCAATAAAATTAATTTACTAACTATGTAACCGGAAATGCTTATTTTTTATTTATTTAATACAGCTCAAATTATACAGACAGTGAGTTTAACGTCTTTTTGTAATATATTGCACTATTTTTAGGCAGAGAGAAGTTTATCCTCGTAGCTCATGACTGGGGTGGTATTGTGGCTTGCAAGTATCGGGACCTGTATTCAGAAACACTTCGAGGTCTTGTCGTGCTGTCTAGTACTGCGATTGATATCTGGTTAGAAGCGATTTGGACGTACGAAGAACAGCGGAGGAAATCATGGTAAAACAGTATAAATAAATTATATATTTATCAAATATGCCTGTGTGGCCCAACTACCGGTGCGGTGCGAGTTTTCTTAAACATGTTTAAGGAAATGAGGATTCTTTACGATGTATTCTTTCACCGTTTCGAGGAGTGGTTATGTTTTCCACATACGTTTTTAATTCCGAGGTCCACCACTGAGCCACCGTTGCTTTTATTATACCTATATTTTACTAAGATTGAATATCGGCTACTAATTATCCAAAATACATTTGTGAATATTGAAATACTCAATCATAGCTAACTTTTATTTGTTGCAGGTACGTGTTTTTGTACCGAATGCCAATAATTAGTGAATTATTATTTCAACAAAACAATTTAGATTTACTGGATAAAGCGATGCTTGTAGAAGGAAAAACAACAATTGACAGTCAAGACATCGAATGTTTTAAATTTTGGTTCAGTAAGAAACGTAAGTATACGTAACGAAGGTAGTAACGTAGGTTCCTATTATTATTTTTATATATACATTGATATAGAAAATATTACATCAATGTATTTATATGTTACCGTCAAAAGCTGAAATTGCTCACTGAGTGAATAGTAGTCTATCGTGTTATGATTCATTGTGAACCAAACCAATTAATATTCAGAACACGTCATGGATCTTCTTTACTGCCAGAACGCGTCGAGGTCGAATAGAATGTCAACAACGACACTGGTCATTCTCTTATTGTCACAACGCGTCGTGAGTGGGGTATCATTGGAGCCATAACAGAAATTTCGCATAACAAAATTATGTTGTGACCACAACGCGTTGTGTAAACTGTAAATGATTTGTTTTTTTTGTCATAGCGGGCAACTGATCTGGTCGTTCGCCTGATGGTAAGCGATCACCACCGCCCATGAACATTCGCAGAGGTAGTGCTTCTGCCAATGTGCTACCCGCTTTTAAGGGGTAAGGGATAAGGAAAGGATTGATAACTGGAACGAAGGAATGGACTGGGAAGGGTCAGGAAAAGGAAACTGGCCTCCGTACTCCGTACGTTCTTTGTCAATTAACGTGATTTTCTACATTCTTTTTTCAGATGCAATCACACCACCGATCAATTATTACAGAGCTAACTTTAAGTACACATATAAATCTGAAAGATTTACTGAGAATTTACCATTTCTATTTGCGTTGGGAGAAAAAGATCCGTATATTATCAAAGAAATTGGTGATTTAATGGAAACACGATACACGAGCCTTGAATATACACGAGTGAAGGATTTGGGACACTTTATGCAACAGGAAGATCCTGACATAATTAACAGTTTAATAAGAAGTTTTTTAAATAAACATAATTTATAAAAATTTGCAATATGAAAATCATATGAAGTACAGTGAAATACAAGATGTTAATTTCTTTAATAATATAAATCCATTGCCATTCTGACAGTTGATTAAAGATTTCTATCTATGCGTATTATCTGGTGTTCATAATTTTTCCTGTCCCTATAACTGTATTTTTAGAACAAAAAATTAATTCTAATTATTTTAGTCAATTCCAAATTAGATTCAAGTCTCTACAAGGCTGTTTATTTTTCTAGAACCAGATAAATGCAAGTTGTCCCGTGATACATTAGTTATGTTATATTACACTAGCTTATGCCCGCGGCTTCGCACGCGTTAAATTTTGATTAGTATTATAGATATTATTATATGATACATATAAACCTTCCTCTTGTAACACGCTTTCAATTAAAAATACAATCCGTTGTGTAGTTTTAGAGATCTAAGCATTCATACATACAGACAGACGCAGGAAGCGACTTTGCTATGTAGTAATACTGGCTCTTTCGTTTGTAAAACGGGGTTGATTAAACTTTCTGATACTGAAATAATTTAAAATTGGACCAGTATTTCCGGAGATTACAGCGTTCAAAGAAATAAATAAACTGTCCAGCTTTGAATTATTGTTAATATAGATAATAACATTGGATACAAACCAGTAGGTAAAACCAAACAATGACTTGCAATTGTAAGTTGCGGCATTATTTTTTTGTGAACACAAGGCCGTGATATTCAACAACTATATTTTTATTCGTAGACTTCATGAAGCATGTCATATGCATGTTAAAGTATTCCATATGAAGAATGGTCTCTGTAAGCTGCATACTTACACTCATTCGAAGTAATAACACTACGACACGCACTAAATGTAGTTTATAAATGACAGAGAAGTTATGTATAGAAAAAAACAGTTGTTCACATAAAATGATAATTAATCTAATTACCTTGAAAATATAATGTTAATAATTTATTAAATAGATGCCCTTTATTTTGGGTTTTTAATTTTGACTCAAAAAATTTTCCACTTTTATTAAAAATGGACAATGCATTCTTCAAAGTTATATTCTTCTTAGCAAGTCTTTTATTCTGTTTTTGCAATCTGTCAATTTTCTTGTTTTTGTCTATGATCCTTTTTTCTAGCAAATTGATTTTTTTCTTCATAAAAACTTCTCTGGGAGTGTCTAAAATAGATCCATTACTCAAGGAAGATGAAGGAGACTGTTGCAATTTTTCTAAATTTTTGTCCTGTAAAACATATATTAATACAATACAAGGTTAATTTTGGCAAGGTTAATAGTACTGAAATTTGGTAATTAATTTATGTTCTTTGAGTACCTGGTGTAGGCGCTGGTAACTTGATTCACCACACAAAACAGATTCTTGATCAGCATGTGACATATGCTAAAATAAAATAAGAATAATGTTTTCCGCAAACCTCAAATTTCATAAAGTAATATTAAACTTTGCATGCAATGAAGTATCATTAAATATGCTGTATATATTTATCTTTAATTTCAACTTACATGACCAGATATGATTCCTTCATCTGTTTGGATTGGTTCCTGTTTTATGTTATTGACATTACTTCTATTATTGTCTTTCAGCTATAAGCAATAGAAATTAAATTGCAATATCTGATCAGAAAAAATTCCTATTTATAATATAGTGTAGAATATGTTTTTAACTCACAAGCAAAGTTGGTTTTGCACTTCTAACAAGTCTTCTGTAACCTTTAATTGTTGTGTATATGTCCGACTGAGGAAAGTGATCGGAACATACAACGGACCCTTTGCGTGGCTTGTAAAATTCTTCACCTCTAGCTGTTCCGATAATCGCTGCCCACTTCGAACATCGTACAGGATTGTGTGGAAAACTAAAGAAATAAAGAAAACATGTTTTATATGTAAATGTCAAATATTAATTATAAATCCTCAGACAAACACACCAATTTCGTAACCCCAAAGTAATCTATGTGTTACGGGATACAACATAGCAAAAACTGCAGTGAGGCAGAGACCGTGTACACCCAAAACCCAATCTATTTACAATTATGTTTTTTTTCAAATTATAATGTGTGAAGTGCTAAAACTTATCTTTCTAAAAAATTAAAAATCTGGAATACTTACACACAGCATTTTATATTATTTTTTATGATTTGTGTCCTTCAATAATTTCAGGTATATAATACAGTACCTATACAGTGTCTGGCTCTTTTGTTCTCGAGAGTTAATTATTAAGAAAAATAATTAAGAACATCAAATTTTGTTTATTTAAAAGCGCTCTTACCTGAAATAAGACACACCATCCTTTTTAAGTTTGGATATAGTGTTATTTGGACAGTTTTTCACAGAACATTTTGTCATTGCGAGACGTCGTGTCCTAGTTAAAGCGCGACCGAAAGTCAAAACACAACTAAACGAAAACTCTGCTTTTTAGACGCGTAGGCAGAGATTTGCATTAGACAATTTTTGAGCAAGATTGTTGGTATAAAGTCTGCGCCACGAAAGGAGTAGACTACCCGTATTATTATACTACTTTTTGGAGTAGATGCACCGCTGTCAGTACCCCATATAGAGATGCCCCATCGAAATCAAAGGGATATATTTGACTTTTACAAATAGCCCAACATTTTTCAGGGAGAATTTTCAGCAAGGTTTGAGAATATAAAAGAATTGAATTTTAAACCTTATAACGAATTTTCTGTTATCACTAGGTAGCTACAACGCTTCTTTTGGACTTACTAATTTCTCGTGTGATAGCATATTTGCTACTAAATTTAGAAATTGACCAATGGGAACCCCCGAATCCCGATCCCACTGAAGATAGTAGGTCCACTAGTATGGTCTATGGTAGGTACTACCGTGCCGTAGAGGGCGAATTTTACCAGCGCATAGGTATATTTATGTGCCAGCGTCACTTTTTTACATATTTATATAGTATCTATATATTCTTTCATCGTCGACTTCGTTCGTGGCGTACTCTTGACATTATTGACTTGTAATTTATCAATGTAGAAGTACGATTTAATTACGGTCATAATAATTTAAAAACAATTTCCGGCTATGGGGCAGCCAACGTGTTATGCATCTGTTTCACTGATCAATTTTGTTTACGAACAAATAGATGATTCTGTATTCTGCCCACCATCTCAAGATACGGTTTTTTTTTTGTTTTATTCGGTTCTACACTCACCCTCCATGGCACAGTGGAAAAATCACACAGAAATCGTGTAGCTATGCCAATATTTAATAGATAAACACATATTTTTAATCTGTGGAAGTGACTTTCAAGGTCATGTCATCAAGTATTATACTATTAACTTAAGTTGCCCAGTGATACATGTTGCTTTCTCTCTTTTTCATAGAATCCGAGTCATAAAGCTTTCGTGTTTTGGTTTATTTGTCTCATTATATTTAAATACGGTATCTTTTCAATGTGCTTCTAATGAAAGCTAATGGCTGCCGAACCCTAATCGCGAAACAGCTGATGTGCTTCGCTTATTTGTAATAAATTAGTGTTTTATCTTGTGTGTTATTATAATTATATAGATTAGATGATCCGTCACTTGTGCTTTAACTTTATGCGACGTACAGGGTTTGTATATTTGATGAATAACAGTGGAATAAAGCTTTACAACGGAAGGTTTTGTAGATTGTTGGCCTTTTCAGATGTCACTGACCATACAACAAATAATTTTGGACGCTAAAAGACTGGCTGGCCGTCTAAAGGAGCGTGAGACAGAAGCAGATGCTCTGCTAACCGAAACTCAAACAGCTTACAGACAAATTAGCACTATGAAACAGGTACAAATGAACATTATTGCATTGCTCCATAATTCCTAGTAAGGCCCATTCACAGGCTCATATTATCATAATACTATGTTTCAACAAATGTAATGTAAGTTAAAATTTTATGTATCGATCTACATGATTCAATGTAATTATTTGTTTTTTAGTACAAAGAAGAAGTAGATACTCTTAATGAGGCTTCAAGGGAAAGACCGAGAGGAGAATTAATCGCAAGTATAGAAAGAGAATCTCGATTAATGAGAGATGTTCAGCGGGAGAATGGGGAGCTCAGAGCTGCATTGGAAGATCACAGGAGAGCATTGGAGCTGATCATGTCTAAATACAGACAACACACTGAAAAGAGAGTATGGGAGTCGAGGATAGATTTCACAGCCGCCATTAACGAGAAGCAGCAAGAGGTATTTTATATATGTTCTATTTGTTAAACATAAAAGTTAAATTCATAAAACATGTTATTAAATTGCGATGTCAGAGTATATAGATATTAATTAAATATATGATTGCAGTTAATTCGCCAGCAAGCCGAGCGCATTAATGAAATGACTAGTATAATGTACAAAGCAGTCAACATGGATGCACATGGTGATTCAAGGAAGGAAGAAGAATTATACCAAAGGCTTATTACAGAGAATAAGGTATGTTATGACATTTTTGTGTTGACATATTGTGATTTAACATTGATATTTGTGCTTGATGTGATTGAAGGAAATTAAGAATTTTGATCTTTGTTGATTAAATTTTTGTTTTATTAAATTTTTATGTCAAGCAAGGCAAAATGAAATAATGATAATCTTGTAAAGAATTAGTCAAAGAGTTGAGGCATACTTTTATTTGTAAATTTCGTCACCTCTCATATTATCAGCCCATATCTATTCTTCAAGATGCAAGTCACAAGTCTAATAGGTGAAAGGTTTAGTCTTATAGCAATTTATTTATGGGAGTGTGGAGCATGCTTTGGCATGAATTGGGTCAGCTAACAATGGGGAAGAACCACACCTCCACAGAAGACTGGCGAGAAATAGTTACATGCCTCTGTGTTTCGTACGATGAGTAAGGTAGCCAGAGGCCCGAATTCTTTTCCTGCACCTTTTCAGTCCATTCCTTCTTTGATTGTTATGTGTGATTTTGTTGATGCCTGGAGTCTTTTACTTATCCTGTAGCTATTAAGAACGGCCACCTACATACTACTGGACAGTTGTGAGTGCTTACCATAAGGCAAACCATCAGCTACCTGCTATGACATAATACATGTTCAGAGCTGTGTGAGGGGTGTAAATTGTTCATTTAAAATTAGATTAGGTAATTTATCTTCTTGCAATCTTGAATCCTGTCTCTTTACACTTGTTATTGAAATCATAGGCCAAGCCTATTGAACTACCACTGCTACATACTATTGTATACTTCCTTATGCACATATGTATTATTTTTATTTATTTTATTAATTACCATTATATGTATTACATCTTATTTTATTGATCTAAATTAATAAGATTTTTATGCATTTTGTAAAACAATTGTTTATTCATATACTTTAATAGTAGGTGATAATTAACAATAGATTAAAAACAATTCAAAATTTTGGCTCATTGTTGTTATTTGGGTTAACCAAATAGAGCAGACTAGACTGCTTTGATGGTCCAAAATGTACTATGCATGTTTATGTGTATAAAACTAATGGAGCCCTGGTATATAGAGGAAATTGAGACAGATCAAATCTTAGTCCTAAAAGAATTGAATGAAATTTTTAACCTTTTCAAGGTACAATCACCTAATAATCAGTATAACATATGAAATGCGTTTACCCTGGTTGAGGACATTAGACATTTTTATAGAATGAAATTAATTCCATTAATACGCACATTACAGGGTCTCCGTGAAATGCTGGACATCTCGCGGCGGTACGGCTCAGACAAGGCGTATGCGCCGCCCACTGAGGACAAAGACGTCCAAACGGACGGGCCGCCCATGTCGGGCGCGTGACGACCCGCTCTCGACACGTGCCGCCTCTGAACGACAAACCACGCACCTCATACCATACATGTGAACGTTTTCTCGTGACACAGACATTTGTGCAACAAATCTCATGTATGTGACCAACTCAACTACATTCAAGGCCCCTTACCTACCCGGTTATGAACTCTCTCATGGTATTATTGAAATCTTTCTCTATTGGTTGTATTTAATATTTGTTATTCATTATAGTATCTAAATATATGTTCTGTCTGTGCTCAGCGCTTGTGATGAAACACCTTTTGTTGAAATTTCCAGATGTGATGAATGTTTGCTTAATACTTATGGCATTACTGTGATCTTTAGAATCTACATTAATTATAACATGCTACTAATGCCAGCTTAACAATAATTTAGTATCTGGTACAGATATAAATTGAACAAAAATTGATATCTCCCGATTTAAGCATAAATTTCTTATGTAGCAAGAAATTTACCCTTCACATATATTTTTTTAAGTCACACAGATTTTATTTGTCTTAAAAACTTAAATAAAAAATCAGTCGTAGTGGCAGAATCAATATAAATGTTCATTTATTTTTTTAGATAAAAATGTTTCTGTACATAGTCCCTATTAAGATACTGCATTAAAATCGAAATTGTGTGTGGAAATTAAACAAAATGTTTTTATTTTATGATTATTGCCAGTATAGTTATGTGGTAAATTTCATACTTTGCAATCTCTACAAGCTATTAAATATATCAAATAAAAAACATGTATTAGATGTACTGTGCTATTTAGACAATATGATAATAAATTGTATAGTTTATATTGCAAAGAATTTCGACTTTTCTTTCTCTTTCAGTTTAGTAGATATTAAAATTAAGATTTAGTAGTATATTCATAATGTTAAAACTTATAACTCAGTAGATTATAGTTAGTAGATTTTTGAAGTAAGTATATTCACATCTATGTCGTAGTAAGATTTTATTAAAATTAAGCATGACACCAGCATCCATAAAACTTTCTTATAAGAAATATTGTATACAATGTTTCCATTGTTATTTCCAATAAGAAGATAGTTGTGCAATATGCATTTTATGACAAACACATTTTATCACATAACTTAATCCTTGAAAAAGCAATAATCTGTTTATCCTTACTACGACATACAAAACATACAGTTATGGAAGCAATGAGGGCACAATCAAAAGTTTTATATTTATGACATCTATCATTTTAGAACTGGGAATCTAAATATAATATTTTTTCTGAAACATTATATTTGATAATTCTTTCCTTAATAATTCCTATTTTTCACTGTAAAAAAGTACCCAAGCAGAGATAGACTGCTTCAAAATAATTGTATTGTAATGGTTAAACAGTGGGACATAATCAATCTTTTACCCTTCCTGAAATCACCAGAGGCATGTGTTTATTACTGCCTAACTATTAATTGATGTGTTGGTCATACTATTATAATACATAGTGATGAAATGTTAATATCAATCCTTTGCTTTTGATCAGTATTACAAAATTTTTAAAAGATTCCAAGGGTTTTCGTTAATTTATTCATTAACAAGAGTTAAACTTTCTAAATTATTTCTTTTAATAGAAATTATAAACAAATAAAAACAGTAAAACCTATAAATCCGGTTACATAGCCAGGTAGGATATATATTTTTAGATTTTAAAAAACTAAATAATTGATATAAAATATTTGATATAAAAAAAAAATTATATCAAATATCATCCTACCTGTATCATGCAACATTAATACAATATTTTAGTACAATCACCATTTTAATGGTTCGTTTATATTCTTTTTAGTATTAATTTTAATGCTTCAGACCTCAATAAAATCGGGGAACACAAGAATGTGATTGATTGTACTTCTTCATTTAGAATAACTTGAAATAGCACAATTAGCATGATCTGCGCAATCATATGGATTCACTTTTGTCTTAGTTTGGTAAAATGAAAATGAATAATGAGTTTCACTTTCTTCTATTGTAATTAATATTAGTATATTTAGGATAAATTCATTTTAAAAGTATTTAGTAATTATATACATAAAATTCATAAACACTTGATG
>NC_052118.1:3442384-3449398 GCF_012273895.1 Zerene cesonia | reverse complement strand
AAAAAATAATCTCAGGTCACCAGGACGAATACGAGACAGGCGATATTTATTAATATTATAAAAAAAGAAAATCCATTGGAAGACTTATGCTAATTAGAAAGGTATATATAGGTATACAGGTATAAAGGTATATATTCCAACAAGTTAAATTCAAGTTTGCTGTATTGAAATGATAATGTGATTATTAATATTTGAATTTAATGAAATCTGTCAAGAAAATCAATCATCAAATCAAGGGATTCACTAGTGAGGCAACCAGTCTAATTCCGAGCTCCTACACCACAAATTCAGTATGTATTAAAACAGCGACATATATCTGCGCCATAAATCTGAGCAATGGGAGTGCTCCGTACTCGCTGATGGAACGAGGTTAGACGAAATCGGCTTATCGTCCGCCGATGCCGCAGGGGGAGCAATGTCATTACGATATGGCTTTGCCCCTCGATACACTGCCATGCAAATTCTCAATGTACTTTTTGCTAACCCTTCTTTTGGCGTACTTCATATTTCCACGTAAGCTTTTACGCACGTAGGATATTCGAGAGCTTTTGTGTAGTACCAAAGATGAGCAGCGATGCTTTTCATTCTTATCTACAAAAATTGGTATGTAGGTACATATTTCCTGAGATTAAATAAAATCGGTTCACTTGCTATTTTCCATGTGACGTTCAAAAAGTTATATTTCATTTTCGCTTCTATTTCATAATTGTAACAATAAACATAGACAATATTTATTATTGCCACTTTCATTTTCCGAATAAACATTGAGTTGATACCTATTGACCTACACTAACAGTGTCTCCTCTTCGTATGCCAGTACTACAAGAATAACGCTTTATTTAAATATAAATAATACTCATAATGCATGCTATTTTATCTTCTTATCATAATCCCTGCAATCAAAACTCAATACATCGACAAGGGAGTAAAAGATAAGAAAAACTTCAAACGAAATGAGTAATTTCAATTAACTACGTATGTGCCAATGATAAATTTGTTATCATCAGAATTGATTTCCAATGTAAAATAAACAATGTTCCTATAAAGTAAATGAAAAAAAAAATTAATATATGCAATGTGGAAATATATGTGGACATTTGTAATAATTTCAATATTCTGTAAGTACATACTTTATTTTCCTGTAACTGTAAGAATAATGTGTTCAAATATGAGTAATATATTTTGACAAACCCCGCTTATTGTGAAGTATTCTTTTATAGTCATTATTACATTATTAGATATGGACCCTCTTGTTCGTAACAATGTATTTACAAAGTGATTTAAATAGTATGCTTATTTTTCATATCACGGTTTAATTGCTCTTATGATGTCTAACAGCTATATATATAATATCTTTGCAAGGTATACGAGCAGCGGAACGATTTTCATTGTGCAAACAAAATTACCACATTAATACTTTTCGGTAACTGCACCAATCTTACTCTTAGTATTCAAGACACAGGAGACTACTAAAGAGTATTTATGGATAAACGATTTTACTTTAAATCCGCTAGTTCCGATGCAGCATTTGCATGCAACTAACGAATAGGTATTCCCCTGTAGCATATAAACGATCCATAGGTAATGTTTCAGACTTCAGTTTATCTTTTGTAACCGAAAAGTAATTTGCTACGGAATAAAAGCAATTTGTCCATCATTTTGTCAATTTTTAAGTGTCATATATAATTACCCTAAGGCTTTAATATTTTAACCATGTTTTAATACAGTATGAAGTAACTTATTACAATTTTAATGGCAGATACTGCTGCTATAGCACAGTCGACGCACAACGACACACGCTGTTTTCAATTCACTTGGCTGGGTCCTCGGTATGACAACCAGAGTGTTTTTATGAATGCAACATGTAGCGATGCGACGCAACTTGCCGATGGTGTTCCTTGCCAACACCCCTTAGTAGTTTCAGGTATGAAAAAAAATATGATCACAAATTATTATTTATTACCTATTATTATTTACAACATCTTTTAGAACTTGACAAAAACGTCAGATTTATAAGATATTTTTTTTTTATCTAGATAGATAGCAAAGCAAATTTAAAGATCAAAAAATGTATGTGTATTAGATACATTTTAAATTAAAATTCCTACACAAAATAATCAGAATTACCATTAAAGTCTTTTTACATTTATCTGTCTACCATATATAAAAAATCCAAGCTTTTGAAAAATATAAAAAATGTACATATAAAACTAACCGAGATTGGCACTGATTGATGCATCTGGATCAAGCGTCATCATGTTTTTGAAGAGCTAATTAAAAAAAACATTTTCTAGTCCCCTACCATTTAATAGTAGTTAAATATTCCTATAGTAGATAATTTTTAACACTACAATTAAACATATAATTATAATAATATGTATTTATAATTATTTTCAGAGGATGGAACGTGGCCCGATATTGATTATATATGGACCCACCACTTTGCGGATACAACATGTACTCTTTCACGAAACGATGTTTGTGCTAAATATACATTCTATTTTAACGGCCATCGTGAGTAATAATCGTTTTACATTTCGTTTGCTTTGCATTTTTATTACATTTTATTATTCAACGTTTATTACATTTAATAGTGGTCAATAGATAGTAAATAAACCTTTCCTCCATGTACTTAACTAAATTAATAATAATAATAGTGTGATTAAATCTCATGTAATAACATAATTAATGAGAAGAGTGAAGACTTTGTTTGTTAATTTGAACAATCTTATTTGCCTCACTACTGTTCCAATAAAAGAAAATTGTTATGGATAGGCAATTTCCTCCCGATCTCGTTTAAAAAAAAACTAAGTTTATCCCAAAATCTCTTAGAAAAACAAAAGTTCGTTCGAATGTAAATAAAAGTATTTCTCACAAGTGTGTTCCAAGAATAGATTATAAGTTATTGAGTTTTCATTGGCATTACGTTTACAGCTGAAAACGCGACCTATATGTGTACCAGAGCAGTGGATACTTTGGATACGGCAATCACGAGTGGGTGTTACGAACAAACATCTGGAAGTTATCGTACACGCGTGTGTTTCTGCCGGTCTGTCCCAGGAGGAGTCCCTTGCAACAAAGCACCGACTACACAAACTAACTTGTTAACAAGTCTTATATCTATTTTTTCCATATTTACGTTCATTTAGATTTAGTACTTTACTAATGTAAATAAAATATAATAATTATTATTTAGCGTTTATTTTTCTTATTAAAAAAACTCCTTAATAAAGCATGATTTTATAAGATTTATTTAATTATTAATAGAGATACCGGTTGGATATAAGATGGAATATAATATAATGGGACTTATCGATGTAAATAGGGAGTCTGGATAAACACCTATCGTAGACTGCCTTCTGTTTAAAAAAAATATATATTTTATATCTACCACTAAAATTGCACAAGTCTGTAGCAAGAAGATACCTGTAATAATATGTATTTAACTAAAAGTAGGACATATTTACTACAATACCTACATTTTTGTTGGTTCGGAACAGAACATTCATAATTATCTAAATATGGTTCTGAATACTGGTAAATATTAAAAAAATAATCAAAGCAATAAACTAACATTAGACAATTTGGTATGTATTTTATTTTTTTCTTGATATGTACTATGTATATTACATACTATAGAAATGCAAATTTACACGAACATACACATGAACGTATATAATAACTGTAATTTTATTGCCCTATACAAAATTCACTTTCATAGTTGAAATGTTTGCGATATCAATAATACACCAAAATAATTACATATGAGAAAGTACATAAATACGAGTGCCAAAGAAAGAGTTGTTGCAACGTTATGGAAAATTCGTTTCTCTCTAATCTCTGATAAATTGGGCTATTTATAACATTCAAGTAAGTGTATGTATTTATATAAATCAAGTATTAGTAACTAAAATGTAATGTCACCTTCCTGAATGCGTTTCTATTTAAATGATTCAATCCGTCAGAAACCATCCTGACTTTCAAAATTAGGATGCTGATGATTCAGCGACGACTTAATTAAATCATGTGCATTTAGTGTAGTGTAATAAGCGTTACTGCGTTGCCACAATTTTGCCAATGTCGTGTGTCTTTGTATCAGCCAACTAAAAGATTATTTAAAAGGTACTAAGAATTTTGTATGAACCTGAATTTATGATATCAACGTAGGAATTAGTTATTTAATTTAATGTTGTATGTAGGTGCATTATAATGTAAACTAAGGAATAACTATTAAAATATTTAAAAAATATTATATACTCTGTGGGAGATTGATAAAATTTAGCAATGACGTGTCTCTAATGTCATTATAGGACTGTCAATGTCAATACGTCAGCTACTTGCCTACTATTTGTAAGCCGTGGTCTAATGAAAGTACTAAAATAGGCATTTGTTTAAAATATTATCAATAAAAGAAGCCTTGGGAGTTTGTGAAAACAGGCATAATTTTCACTTAAGATGTACTCTGTGTTGACGAGAGGAAACGCTATTTTAACGTATACATTAAGCGTGCTAGCATGTTTAACTTTCCTATGTTTTCTATCCACATTAACAGTGGATTATAGAACCGCTGCTCAAATGAATACAGTTAAAGTAGTCGTGTAAGTATTGTGTTTAAGTATATTCGAAATATACACCCCAATGTATTTACTCATACCCTATAAATTTTTCTCAAAAATATTTATAAATTTCCTAACACATTCCTGATTAAATCTTATCTGTTTTTCATATTTCAGAAAAAATGTTCCAGACTATGGTGCATCAAGAGAAAAGAATGACTTGGGATACTTAACATTTGATCTGAAGACTGATCTCTCTAATTTATTTAACTGGAATGTTAAACAGTTGTTTCTGTATCTGACTGCTGAGTACATAACACCATCAAATGAGTTAAATCAGGTTGTTCTGTGGGATAAAATCATTCTAAGGGGAGAGAATGCACTACTAGATTTTAAGAACATGAATATTAAATACTATTTCTGGGATGATGGAAATGGTTTAAAGTAAGTAGTTTGTCACTTATCACTCAAACAATGATAAATCTTAGAATATTTTTGAAGGAAACTTTAGATTTTTGTGTATATTACTCAAAACTATTTTTCCGCCTGTGGCAGTACACAGTTACGGGAAATCACAGTACTAGGATTTTACACACAGTGTCCATTCACATGGGATTAGTGATCTTAAGTGTTTAGAAAAACATATGTATTTCACATATTTTATATATGTATATCTATATAGATACACATAAATATATATAATATTTAAGTTAAATTAAATTGGATGATATCATCCAATTTTCATACTTATCAGACAGATAGACAGATTTGTATAACAACAACTGTTTTCATTGATAATAAAATAAATAAGTTTACTATGTATTTTTTAGTGTTTAATCCTATGAGATGCTATTTTACACAAAAGCAATTTGTAACTAGAGAAATATTTAATTGTTTATGTTATATTGTATTTTTTTTGTGTTGGAATAAAGTTAACAATCATTAATTTTCCAGGGGTCACAATAACGTCACATTAACTCTTTCTTGGAATATTATCCCCAATGCTGGTCTTCTACCTAACATTCAAGCAATTGGGCAACATTCCTTCAGATTCCCAAAGGAATACACACAAGCCAGAGTATGATTTATAGTGGAAGAATATTAGATGTGTATGAATTTGTGTGGTGATTTTTTAAAATGAATATACAGTTTAATTTGAAGTGTATGTGTATCATTTTAGTCAGAATATGTATAGATGTGAAATGTAAATAATACAAAAATTTTATGGATTTTTCCACTTAGTTATAAAATTTATTTTTTTATTTCATAACAACTCTATTTAGTGTCCCTCATACAAAATAGCAACAACAGCATATAAATCGAGCAACAAATTTTAAAATTGTACATTTTACCCCTGTGAGTGGAAGTGGTACTCCCACTTATATATTTATACACTGATATATTTTTGCAATAAATATACAACAGGCAAACTCTCTGTGTTTATTTTGAATAGAATTTATTTTATTTTTCTGTAATGTTTATCATCTTTGCTTCATATGAATCTTCTCATAAGAAAAAGAGCTTGCAAAATTTATTGAGTATTTTGTAATTAAGCATTACAAAAACATTTTAAAAGCAAATCCTTAACGCCTTCCTTGATTGTAAATAAATGAGTAGAAATAAATACATGTATAAAATTGTCAAGTAAAACCATTTATCTTTTGGACATCACTTTATTTTCAATACATAATTTTACAAAACTGTCACCTTTATGCATCACCATAAAAACAAAAACAACTGCTTTTTCCATGGATATCATGTGTAACATAAGACAATAGTAAAATACAAAAAATCAGCTTCTTGTCGGATGTTGGTAATTATAGAAATTATAATTAATCACCACTCCCAGTTAAAAATAAATTGGAAAAAAATAAAGGTAAATAATTCTACAATTACACTATTGTATGTCCAATGTTTTTCCTGTACAATTAGATTTTAATTATTGTATACTAAGTGATCTAAAATATTATGAACATTTACAAAATCTTTAGGATTTTGACATAAAATTTAACAATTTCTAGTAGATAAACTATATTACTTAAAATAGAACAGGGATACATTCAACAAAACACTCCTTCAACATGCTAGGTATAGAGAAATATTTAGAGGTAAAGAATATACATTATTTTCCTATTATTAGTAGTAAGTAACTACACAAGTACCTGGTACTTATTTCGGTGTTGCTTTGTATTACAAATAAATTTAAGGTTATACTGAAAATATCAACTTCACATTTTATAATGAAATATTTCGTTAAATTATATGGAAAGTAATATTTAAGTCATTAGGGTGATTGTGTAAAGTCATTACATAAAGTATGACTATTTATAAACATTATAAAGATACCGACTTCCAACGAGGACGGTTTTTTGACCAAGTTCGCAGTTGTCACTACTTCTACCCAGTCCACAATAATATTGCTTGCATTTACTAGCTCGTATTAAATTACGCACGTCTA
>NC_052118.1:3413284-3442284 GCF_012273895.1 Zerene cesonia | reverse complement strand
ATTGATCTCCTCCCCTTCGTAATCGTAGGCTTTGAAATCGTAGAACCCGAACAATATATGCAAAAATACACTCGACGATTATATAAGCAAGATATTCAAAACTGACAATTACTAATTAATATCGAGCATGCGTAGGTGGTAAAATTTATTTATTTATTCTTCACATTAACACCAGTAAAAAAAGAAAATAAAAGAACAATAAATTGTCAGTATAAAAACATAACATTTTCTTTGCAAAATACTTATAATAACGAGCGATTTTGAATTACAATTAAAATATAGGAATACAAATGAATACCTGTCCACTGTAATATGGACTGGATTTTTTAATCAACCCAAAGACGGTGAAAGTTAAATTTACGTAGTTAATAGTAATTAAGTGATTAATTGAGTAGTTCTCAACGCGAGTACGCAAACGAAGCCGATGGCATGAAGCTAGCAACAAATAAACATTCGTCACGTATCGTGGCTGACTTTTGACCTCATAGAATAATGAACGCGCAAGCCCACGCTAACCTACACTTTGTTATGGCATTCATATACCAATTAAGCTAAAATGATCGATCACGGCTACGAGTAAATGAAGACGGCGTATTTATATCCATCTTAACACCTTATAAAAGACAATAGAATAACGCCTTGACTTATTGATAAAAATTGCCAAGGTTTACGATTATGAGTCAAACTATTATGTTTCGTGTAAACAAAAGATTATAAAGCTTTAAGAGGCGTTCATATATTTAAAGTAAATAAACAAGTTGACTTATAAATTATTCAGAAAAATATCGAAATACGGTTTTATCAGAGCTTTTGAACAAAGGCGTCATCATTCGTTTGCCCCAATAAATATAAAAGAGTAGAATAACGAATTGAACTATCGCTGGATTTAGAGAATCATGAACATAATATAATGAACAACTAATCACCAGTCATTTAATATTTGACGGCAATATAAGGAGATCACCCGTCAAAAACTAATATATATTTTGACACGTTAAATTTTAAGACGTGAGTGAACGGCATTGTTATTTTATGTTCCACGTAATTGAACAAGGATGACCTTTCTGTCTATCTCTGTGTCGGGGATATCACGACACTGTCTAAATTATATAGAATGCTATACGAAAACTTATATATCATGTTCACTCAGTATTTTGTGTTATTTACCATTGAACTACATTGCTCGAAATTTATTTCAATCAATCAAATTTAAGAATTTTGATATAATCTAGGCTGAATAAAAAATACACACAAGTACGTTCTTGCACGTAGCTACATAAAGTCTATAATATTTGGAACTCCAGTAACAAAAGAAAACAACAAGAAAAGTTGAAAATTAATGTACATTTAAATGTAGGTAACAATTTAGAATTTCATAAATAATTTATTTAGCATACTTGACATTGTAATTCCGGCTGTGATAAGACTTTCGTGACTGCTCCCCGAGGCATGCTACATTCAATTTTACGAAAGAAATATCTCTTATCATGGTGTATAATAATAATTTATGAAGCACTTTATGATGTTACAAGTGAAAAGCTTGGCCAAGAATTCAAGCTGTAAATATACATTGTATAACTTTTAAATAATGTATTGCGTTGGTGTTTGTTCCTGCGCTAATATTGAATGTATTTGTTATTTTTTTCATATTTTGTTTTTAAAACAGTATTAACAGATTTAAGAATAAGTTTCATAAAATTCATCAAAATCTTAATGTTGTGCAATTCATGGCTGAAACTGATTCGAATGTTTCAATTATATTTCACGTGTCAGTAAGGGCCCTCCAACCTCAAGCTAAATATAACAAAAGCATAACAATGATAACGGCCTTGTATTAAATCGATTCAATGAAAATATTAGGTTAAAGGTTATACGAGATGCTCCAACCGATTGACCTGAACTATTGTGTTTCTCTCCTACTTGCCGATGTGAAAAATTAAATTCGTATTTTGTACAAGAATACCATTGAAGTCATGGCCGATTTAATATTGAATTCAGGATCTGTGAATACTTGCTTAACGCTCAACCGACTATTGATTTCGTTCCATTCATCACGTTAACTGACGGCCATTGTAAACATTATGGTATATACATCTGTAGATTCAATTGATCAATTCATATGCTGTGAATATTTGCTTTTGTATAAACATAATAGACTGTATTAATGTTATTTGCCCAGCATTCATTTTAATAATTAGAGAGACGAACATGCAGTAGTTGTTGTCAAACACTAATTCTAATAATATAAAGCTGAACAGTTTGTTTGTTTTGTTTTTCTGTTTTTTGTTTGATAGGATAGCCGCGATCTCTGAGGTCTATAGACACATTATATACGTACCAAGGGCGAAGCAGTATACACTGCGAGTTGAAAATAGAATTTAAAGGTCGAGTGTCAAGTTAAAAATTATCCATAATCAAGAATTTCAAATACTCTATTTCGCAATCATTACCAAACTCCATATAATGCATCAAAAATCCAATTAACATAGCTCGTGCAAGACTTAAGCCGAGACCCGGTAACAGGAGATTAAGTTCTGGCTTAATTATGCCGCCGCCTCTGTTCCACTTGGCTTACTATTTTGCTACAATATTTAGCCTTAGATCCTTGTGGCATTAACCATTACATCTATTCTCTTTGGATTATTACAACGGAGCATAAAATTTAATAAATTCAAGTGACAACAACCCCCAACCAACATTATAACAAGAATGACCATATTATAACATTTTCAATGGACGCCACGTCCCAAAACTCAATTCGGCTGTAATGTTTTTTGTATCTGATACTCCATATCCCCGTGTGTTTTTATTAATAATAAAATTATAACATAAAAAATAAAGGTCAGTTTTTTTAATTAAAACATTATATTGAAACTAAAAGAATCAAATAAATCGTTGTAATAATTAGCTTTAGTTACGTTAATACTCAAATTCTAAGGGAAATAAACTGGTCAAGTATGAGCCAGGCTCACCTAAAATAAGTTAAAGAGCAACTGCAAAAAATAGGCACCCATAAAAACGAACAATCTTTGCTTAAACTCGTTTTATAGCGACGGAGAAATGCGTCATCTGTGAAAATTTCAACTGGTCAACTATAACGTATCATGAGATACAGCCTGGTTAAAGATAGAAACAGACACACAAACGGGCAGCGAACATTAATAGTATTCCGTTTTACCGTAAAAGTACATATCTTTGACACATGAAACATAAGATATTAGACGTAAAATCATAAAAATATCTAGAACTCTACGATACCAATGTGTATCATACATACTATAATTACAAGTTATTTCAATTTGAGATAACGTTTTCATTAGGTATAAACAAGTTAGCTCGAAGCGCAATTACTATAGTCCTATAGGTATAGCGAAATGATATTACAGGCTGTGACGTTCCCCTTAATAACCTCCGACGTAATTAAAATCCGGACGACGGATTAATAAACAGTTCACTATAGATAAGCGTTTACGTTTTGCATCTGTGAAATACGTAAAAACTGTACTTTTATATGTACGTTTAGAAATTTTCTCTAAGATAATGCTACCGTGTGCTTTATCAATATTTAAGGATTTTCTCATTTGGTTTGTATTGTTAATTTTCTTAAAAAAAAATATAAAAAGTTTTATATGATGTTAAGTAATTTCAATATCAAGAATGTAGACATTACCTACATATTAAAAGCATTAATCTTTTATAATATCATGTAGACTTTTTAGATCATTTTATCCAGTAGAAGTATGTAATAAAAAGTAACAAATAGGAACTGAAATTGTATCTTAGTAATTGTTCGATTGAATCGCTTCGGATTAGCGAGGAGAGTTGTTGCGTGAATTTTAATTCACACCGATTAGATGCCAATTAGTATTCCAGTCAGAACAACAACTAATAAAAAGGAGGCGCCGCGGGGAAAATTGAAAATATCCGAAACAGTCAAGAAAATGACAAGGCCTCTTCGTCACGCCGTGAAATTAGAATAGTCCAAAATTTCTGTATTCCCGTCACGTGGCGCCAAAAGTTTGTTTACGTTTCCATTCTATTATAATCTTGAGGCAATCTCCATAACAAGCGGCTGCTTATGCCGCTACCGATATCAATTCACGGACCGACCATTTATACTGTTTGCGATCTACCCTTTTATTGGAACGCAAAAACATACAATTGGAATGATACGAGTGCATTATCGGCGCCCGCAAATACTACGGGGAATATCTCAATTGAATAGATAAATTTAATTACATTTGGATGGTTCACCTCTTTAAAATTCAAATGTAAGGGAGTAAAAGATCAGCGATATTATAAGTATTTTACTTTTTTTATTTAATTGTACCTACAGAAAAATCCCTATTTATCTTCTTCTAGTATATGTATAATAATATTTTGTGTAAGTGCTGGATTATTATACTAATATGTATGTGAAAAAATCGTAAATTAAAACGTTATCCGTAATAACGAATATGACGACAAATAATGAATAAATAAAAATAAAAAATTACGTTCTTGTTCATCCGGCCACAGATATCGTTACAGCTTAGTCATAGTACATTAGATACATTATTAAACATATTTTAATTATAAAAATAAGTGATTAGGTCATTTATGTATAGATATTTTCATAAGCTGTGAATTTTTAAAGTATGTGTGAGACTTTTAAAGCATATTAATATGTTTTGTTATGTTAACAAAAATATTCGTATGTTAAGGTTACAATAACAATAATATTAGTGTTAAATTCCATTTTCATTTTAGCACTTAGCTAATACCTATATTTATTTACTCATTATGTATCAGCGAACGCAATAAAATATTATTAAGGTTATACGTGTGAATTCATTATGTCAACACTTTATATTTATAGATAAAAAAATCACGCTAAGTGTATTTTATAAACGAATATGCAAATTTAAAGACATTACAAATTTGGTTAAGGAGTTTTAAATATCTATTCTGTACTCATTAAAACTAACTTCTCTTCTAGCAGCTTTAGCTAAGAATAATTAAGACAAACGTTTCAGTCCCAAACAAAAGCTCGAATAGCCCCTTAGCTAAAACTTACCCCTGAAAATGTTTCTACCTAAGAATTAACAATAATAAATGGGCGATTAACATCAAGTTCAACCAATTCAAAGTTGTAGCCATAAAATTATGTTTATTAACAACAATTAGGTACCGCGGCTAACAATGTAAGGTCGCCAGGGTTAATGCACATTAGCGTACACCTATTATGATCTCCAGGCAAGTTTATTATACGCAAAATGCCCCCTACATCATTATAAATGACGCGTTGTTAACTAATTATCGGGGATTTAACTCAAAACTTGCACAGATTACATCTTTGTTTCTAACTGGGCTTCTCTAACTGAATTTCACATATGCATGCTATTGTTATTGCAAATATTAAAGAAAATGCTTAAATGGTTCTAGAAATATTTATTCTTTTATAAAATACAATATAAATAAGTGTATTTCCATTTTGCACGGTTGACAACCAATAAAATAGTGCGGATACAAATATGGGAAAACGGTGGAAGATATTGAAAACAATTTATTCAGTACACGAGTCCTACGTACAAAGAGACTTATTCCTTACCTCGGATTTCCTGTAAACAAATACAGCGAGAATAGGACATTTAACATTCAGACAGGAAACAAAGTGGGCAGCCTCCACCGGCCTTCGAAATTGAGCACTAATACACGTATATTAGTTTGCAGACATTGCCAGGAGAATACGTCTCGCTGTAACTTAATCCCACATGAAGAGGGTTTTTTCGTTGTATTTTAGTGTTAATAGGTCACAATTACGTCGTCCATGCTTCGGAAATGGAAGCTTAAATAAGATGTTATCCGAATAATTCGTATAATTGTATTTTTAAATAAATAAATTTAAAGTACATTGCGAGAAAAATTGCTGAATATATTTTAAATATTTTAATAGAAACAGAGTTGGAAGTGGAGCGTGACATCAAAGATTCCATTACAGCTGTTATACGTCCATTACCGACGCGCCCCTCGCTCGGAGCGACCAGGACATGAGAATTTCCAATCTGAAATTCAAAATCCTGTTGAAACAGATAAGTGGAAAGAATATCGCCATTAAAAGTCGATGGGGAATGATATTTTGCCCCGCACCATTAAAATGAAATTTTATGATAATTACTCCTTATAAACCATTGACATTGTCGCACATCACATCGGCTATTCTTCTTCCATGCCAATGAAATAGAAATGAAAAACAGAAAAGAATAGCAGTACTAATGAATTTAAATGTTATTCAATTAAATGCACATGAATTATTCAGTAAAAGAATGCTAACGTAGAAAGAATTCCAACCTCCGTCGACCGTCGTAGCCTTAAAGATCTTGGAGCGTATAATAATTAATTACTTTTTAGTGATAAACTGAGATTGATTTCATTGCGTTAGAAGTCAAAGATACAGGAACAAAGAGCTGTTTGACTGGTTGTTCGTATAAATAAATGAACCTTGTTAAGTGATAGTCGTTAAAGGCACTTTTTTCTTTGTATGTCTATAATCTGTAATTGGCTACGCATTCCTAGAAGCGCGCCGAACTATTCTTGTTGTTATAATGTTAAATAATTCATAACGTATAATTTATATATGATTGTTCACCTATAAGATAAAGTAAAAACTTTATTCTGGATTCATTTAATAAAAAGTAATTTATTATATTGATATTCAAACCCGTCGGTATTTATCGACAAACTTCTAACCCTTTAGGTGAATGATCGGATTATCTTCCCAGTTTTTTAGTCGAAAACTTATTGAATATTTAGATTAAGATAAATTTAAAAGATAACCAAAAATTCATTGTTGTTTTTTCTGGTAAGATTTTGGCACGATTCAATGTTTTATGCTTTCTCTGTAATCATATTCTTTCTTAATTGTTTTTTATCCTGTCGAGAGTTGAGCATTATAGAAACATTTTGTAATGAATGTTAATAACTGCATTTATGACTTACTAGCTAGCGCTCCGCGGTTTCACCCGCGTAAGTCCGTATCCCGTAGGAATATCGCAATAAAAAGTTGCCTATGTGGTATTCCAGTTGTCCAGCTATCTACGTACCAAATTTAATTGTAATCGGTTCAGTAATTTTTGCGTAAAAGAGTAACAAACATACACACATCCTTACAAACTTTCGCATTTATAATATTAGTAGGATAGGATAGTAACATTATAATATTTGTAGCATTATATGACGACTTATTATATTTCATTCCACAACGAAAAAGGTACATAAATCATTCGGCCGTTCTTTATGCGCTGCACAATAATTTAATAAATAACATTGCTACTGTAAAATCAATAAATGTTTTACAATAGATATCCACTAAATTGGGGTAAAGATTTAAGAGTGACAGTTCGATAAAAAAATATCCTAATCTCATAAGCCTTTGACCGTAACCCACGCAAATTAATGGCTTGTCCACTTGCTCCTTTGTTTGTTTTGCTTCAATACCCAGCGATATACGATATTTTTATAAGATTCGAAGTGAACGAGGTCATCTAATGGCAGGCGTTATTGATGCTGAAAATAAATAAGAGATTGTAGAAAGGGGAAATGATGAAGTAAAGGAATTAGGCCTCGGTAGACTGCTCGCCGGGTGAGACGCAATACAATTAGGTTCTTAGATCTTGACTACTCTTTTGTGATTCTTTCTTATATTTCAAGGATTCTTAAAGAAAAAGCATTTTTACACGTGATACAATTATTTTGTCTCGATGCCTATTATTATTTCATATAATTATTGTTTCGTATGGACTTGAAAAGTATCTGTTCATAATTATCTGAATACACAAATAATTTCGGTTTAAAGGTAAGTAAAAGTCTGGTGAATATTGTGGCTATATTTCATTCTCATATCATACTCGTAAAAGTTGTTGATGAGTTTTGGATTTTGACAGCCTCATCGTCAGTGGCAATTTTGTTGTCCACACATATCAAAGAAAGACAATTTTCTGCGCTCTAGTTGTTATTCCGGCGGTATAGAACAGGATGAATATTACATGTACAAAAATACGATAACGCTATCAACAATTGCCACTGCAAAAGATGTCAGGACAAAAATATGTTTGCGCTTTGTAAGACTGTTATCTAAGCTGATATATTGGATGTGTTGGTCGAGAACCCGCACCGCACTCTGTCGCCATAATAAATTTTGTAACAAACAATATTCCCTTGCCTTTGTCTGACATCCGAGAATCGATCGAATACAACAATACTGATGTTGAGCTACTTGTATCTTCTTTTCAACAAATAGTCCTAATGCTGACGACATTTGCTTTAATAAGCGCTTCGAGAAGTTGAAGTACTGCAACTTATCTAAGTATTTATTAAGGAATTTTTTTATAAATAAAACACTTGCGTTTCAAAATTTCTATTGATATCAAACAGATTAACAGAAAAACAATAAAATCAAGCGGAATTAAAAATAGCATATACGTAGTATCTAATCCTATACATAGAAACATTACTATAATGCTGAAAAATAATTATGTAATCAAATCTTACGAACACAAATAAAACATCAAACGATATCAACCCGAAAATCCTCTAAGAGTGTAATAATAAGCGAAATTCAGAATATTTCTATCAAAATATTGCGGGTAGACCGTAGAGCTGGTTTTACTGGTACAAATTGTAACCCTAAATATACTGCATTATTACGAAAGTAAATCTCAAACTATCTCAAATTAAAATCTTTCGTGCCAATACAAGTAGAAAGCTTTCGAAGCATCATGGAGAAAATTTTGGGTACAAAATTATTCAAATACTAGCAGTCCGCTCTCGCTTTGCTTCGTACAAGAGGAATAAGAATATTTTTAAAAACATGCCTTAAAATGGTTTCAAAACGAAAATAAATAATAATAAACGTGCAAGTGTGTGTTGTTAATTACAAAAGTGACATACTATAAAACTGTAATTAATCTAAAACGAATTAAATTCGATTCTATGTCGCAATTACGAGTATGTTTTAAATATAAATTCACATTAATATAAGCGTCGATTACTAATGAAGCTCAAAACATACCCAAGAAACGGATTTAACAATTCACATCCATATATAAATAGCGAAAGTGAATTGCGTATGATGTGCGCAATTAATCCATTCAAATCAAAATTCAAATATTTAACGTAGGCGTGAATGAGAATCGCATTTACCAAGGCTTGTTATCGTAGGTAAGCTCATTTGCCGCGCCCTTCGTGCTTCGCCCCACTGACTCATAGCGATGCTGATCAAAGCTTATAACTTATAACCTTACTTAGCTGTGTACATGAAATCTATTTCCATTGTTACATTACATATTTTCAACCGACTTCAAAAAAGGAGGAGGTTATCAATTCGCCTATTTTTGTGTTTGTTAACTCATAACTTTTCACTGGTTGATTCAGTTTTTATTATTCTTTTTTATTTGAAAGGCACCAGGCCTCACATGTGGTCTCATTTAAATGCAGTTTAGTTCTGACTGTCTCACTTTAGTTTTCAGTTAAAATAATTATACAAATGCATATCTTATCGTGTATTAAAATATAATACAGTATAAAAATACATAAGGTGCATACAGTGCAAATGCTAAATTATAAGCCATTAAAATACGTCCAATATAAATATTATGCTCTTATTGATATCTTTATACACAGATGTTATTTTACTTATCTTAATATTAATTCTTTCGTCTTACATATTTTTAGATCTAATTCTACGTGAATAACTCAATATTCCGTGTCCTGATTAAAATAGGTCACATACAGCATATGAAATTACACAAAAATTTTTGCTTTACTATGTTATAAATATTTAGTATTGTGTGGGCGGAACATTTCAAGATTACGTAAGTAAGCATCTCCAGCAAATTCGTCGAAGTACCTGAGGGTTTGTGAAGCAAGCTCATACCTACTTAAACAATCTTTGAAAGGGATTATGTCTTCATCAACTAACTTCCACTATCTGATCCGTTAACATTGACGTCATTTCGTAAGCATTAATTTATAAAGCTTAACTTGCGGTTGTTGATGAAATTAAACAAAGTTTACGTTAACTTATTTATCATTTCTTGTTCGCAACTTGTATCGGAGGTTGTTGGGATAAGTTGGATCACAATTGTTTAACTTTGTAGAAATTAATTTAGACACACCATATATGTGATGTGAAGAATAGACATGATAAAGTGTAGGTGAAATATGATGTCTGAATTAGCAATAACGTTTTTTATGTGCATTCAACTTTATTTATTATTGTGTAATTGGGCAATTTCCACAACTGGCACTAAGATTATTCTAGTAGATTCAGATCACGTCAAAGTAGTAAAATAATATAACTTTATCCTTCACGTCAACGTTTTGAATAAAATGCAAAACGTGCTTGGGCTGCAGCCAAGCCGTCTTTGCGCACCTTAGCGCTCTTAATCAGATGACATTTAATATATAGCACCCAAATATAAACCGTTAATAAACGAAAATATCAAATAATATACAAGCGCATATTTAAATCATCGTAAGCATTAAATAGTTATTGAACAATATCACCTGTTGCTGTACATATTGATATGATAACTAATCGCTCGTCCCGGCTCCGCCCGGATATGGAAATTTCTATTTTCTCCCAAAGGAGCATTTAATCGGGATAAAAATTAAAAAGTATCCTATCACCCAAGTCGGCTCATATTATGTATGTATACCAAATTTCATGAAAATGCTTTGAGT
Organism: Zerene cesonia; assembly: GCF_012273895.1. Taxonomy (NCBI): domain Eukaryota; kingdom Metazoa; phylum Arthropoda; class Insecta; order Lepidoptera; family Pieridae; genus Zerene; species Zerene cesonia. The sequence goes on along the minus strand of NC_052118.1, from coordinate 3,431,562 downwards.
AGATTCAGCTTGATTGACGGACTAACAACAAAAGAAACTTTAACATTTATAATATTAGTGTGATAGTGTGATTAATAATAAATAACCTTAAGATTTCTAATGTAAAAACCTATATTATACTTTCTACTTAACGTGATAAGTTTGTTTTTATCTTTAATGTATTGCACATTTCGATAACAAGAAAGATAGAATACAGTGCAAAAATAATAGACTGAGCAGTTGCGATCAAAAATAAAATATATTTACATAGAGTGGGTATCTTTGGAGCCCCAAAACTTAGAATATAAATTTGACCACTAGCCGGTGTTGTTTGTCCAACAATAGGCAGGGTTGCCAACATAAATTATCGGACAACAGTCGTCTCGAATTTACACAAAACGATCGGCAAATATTTACTTCGAACTAACATACAACATAAAACTTTTAGCGCGCTGTCTTTTATTACCCTTTGATGCTTCTTTTATTATTATATACATATTTATACCTATGTATACCTACCCTATTTTGTTTACATGTAAAATATAGCTTGTACAGAATAACAAGGCAGTTAAACATAAGCTTCTTCCAAATTCTGAAAGAAATATATCTATGAACCATCTATCTATCTAGAATATGATTCTTCAATATACGGTAAGGCTGTGGATTAGGATCTTATGAAGCGCTTCATGAAAGCTTACTCTTAAGCCATTGAAATCGATGTCATAAAATATTCTTGAACGTTTATTTTGCATCGCTGATACTTAAAAATTAAATATTTAGTTTTTATTTATAGATTGATGTAACGTTGTTATCATCTTATATTAAATCGTTTCTTAGCTTTGTCAAAATTTAATCAAATTGTCTATATTTACTGGAAACTACTCAATTTATTTTAATATGAGTTTTCGTAGTAAATATGATTAATGTAGAATAATAAGTTTTAGATACTTCTTAACGTAAAGAGCTTACGGAGCCTTATGATATTTATAAAGATTTTATGTTTTATAAGGTTAACGAATTGAAACTCGAACTTAGATCTGTTAATTGTAACTATTTTTAAATGATTTTTATTTTACTTTATCTGTATATCTATTTCACCTGTATTATCCCGGTTTCCTGTTCATTCACAATGAATATAAGACTCATATTTCTCTAATTTTTTTCAAATCATACATTACAAGCACAATAGCTCACCGCACGGTGATATTCTCTATGGAAAGTTTCACATAAAGGCACGCCTCATTATATTTTGTTTATATCCTAGAGGATAAACCTTGCATCACCTATCTGGTCAGAATATGTATGTACACATCTATGAAAATGTACTAACTGCAAACAAATAAATTCTAATGTATTTTCATGAAAATGTATTGGTATGAACTGTAATAATTGACGAATATAATTTTAATCGATTAGTATAATAACACGTAATAGGCATAAATGGATATTAGAACCTATCAATTCGTTAAATAATGTTAAATGCAGTATTCAATTTTGAACAAGTAATTAAATTTCTAAAGGTAGTTAGGTATTTTTAAGATAAACGTTCTATCTATAAACAATATTTGAAATAAGAAGTTACTTGGCACAGTGAGTACTTTATTTTGTAGCTTTTGTAGGATTTCGATACATTCAACTGTATAACTATCGCTCGCGTTTGTAATTTTAATTTCAATTTTTAAATTATAATTTAATTACATAATATAGAAAAAACATTGCACTATGATAATTATTCAATATGAATTTATATTGAATGATATAACTATCATCCTAGTCATTTTAAATGTTTTTGAACGGTCATGACTAATATGTTAGCAAAAAGGGAAACGTTACATTTTCGAGCTATTTTTGCTATCCGTACCATAAAGTCGCGCCGTCATCTAGTGCATGAATAGTTCGAGACAGGAGGAGCCACAAACATCACCGCTCATCTTGCGTGTAAACACTCATCCACCCTCCCTCAGCAGACCTTTGATGCCGTCCTGACGCCATACATATTTCGAGTGGGTCCTCTTTGCGCTTTTAAAGTACTTTTTAATATTAAATCTCGCCTCTAAATTGTAGTTTTTGTGTGAGATCGCGAGGCACTAGTACTTAGATTTTTTTATTTTATTGAACAGTGGAAAAAAATATACTTACATCAATGTTTTGGAATCAGGTTTACATTCCAGAAAATGAAGCTTTCCAAGGGATAATCGAACATTCACACAAACGAACAAACACGACTATTTCAAACACTTTCTCATGAAACATTTATTTGAATCAATATAATTTATGGTAATATGATAGAAAGCCAAAATGTTCCTGAGCATTTGCCCCTATTGCTATATTCAGATCGAACGGGTGCTTACCATTGGAACTCAGTAAGCATTCAAATGCCTTCAACGCCGTCGACTACGCTGGACCGACTGTACTGAGCACAATAGATGCCAATTTACACAGGAATTCAGTTCAGATGCCTCCATCATCCATGCTGACACTGTAAGCATACTGGCATATTTCGAAACTGGTCATCCAATTATCTAAAACGTGTGTTTATAAGGGAGAAATGTTATTAGAGAGTTGAATATTATGCTAAAATAAGCTGTATGCTTGAATAAAGTATTAATTGTAAACATATTTAATTTTTCTAAACGTTTAAACAACCCAAAAGAAATAAAAATAATATGGATATGAAAATAATATGGAGAGTAAAAATTATCATTTATTTATATTATGTCATATTAGCTGTAACCCACGGTTCCGGCGTCTGTAACCTATGTGGTAATCCAGACTATAATCTATCTCTGTATCAAATTTCATATAGATACGATAAGTTATTTCAGCATAACAGAGTTACAAACATCCATACATCCATCCTTCCATTCGTATGATTTGAACTAACACAATAATACACAATTAGTTATCTTACTAATCAGTCCATTCATTTAAACTCTACACTAACAATATTCACTTTCATATTATAAGACAAAATTCCCGAAAACGCTTAAAATATTCCAAACAGCTCGATCATGTCTCAGCGGAATTTAATTATCTCGGAATACGAGTATCGCTATCGATCCTATTTAAGACATTTCGTACTGCACTGCGAATTCCAGAGCTAACCTATCTGACCTTACATCCTTCAGTCGTGCCTTCAAATGCCGCAACCCCACAATGGATGCCAATCGTGAATTACCAAGTGTAATCGTTCGCCGATCATCAGTAATAAGAAATAACTGCTAATAAATTCATATTAGCACATTAATTAATGAGATTAGCTTTGTTAATTTTGCTAAAAAGAATTTATTCATTAAAAAGGATTTCTCATTGAAAGTAAATGTTTACAAATCGAATAACATTAATACAAATCCTCCATTGAAAACGTCTACTTTCTTCTTTTTTCATCTTTTGGCTTTTATTATACCTAATGGACAAGACCTAGAGGAAAACTTATAAATGCCACTAAGAATTACTCGTTTTAAAATCCATCTCCAATATTCACAAGACTTATACACCAGACTCACCTTACACACACCTTGTATATTATGTATTTTATTTGAAAAAAGCAAATAACAAAATGACACCTCAAACCTCAAAATACACCAATTGTTGCGTAAATAAGTGTAGCAAACAAACATGTTTATGCTAAAAGCTATATTGGTTTTGTGCAATGAATTGGTATACCAATGAAATGAGAGGGCGAGTTCGCTCCACGAACCGATTTGCATGTTGAGTGATTATTTTGTCCACCGATGCGTATATTGTACGGAATCATTTGTTTTATAACAATTTATTCGTTCAGTTTACGTTTAATCAGACCTACACCTTGCTTTAAATAATAGAACACTCTCCACGTGTTTTTCTCTTCGTTTATGTTATTAGCGGAGTAATGCTTATTTACCGTTTTAATTCTTCTTTTTCCTCTTCTTAATCCATGCACATATTAAGGGTACTTACGAATGTTTCTATAATGTTTATTGATATAATTAGGTGTAGGTGAAGATAACATCTATAATTATTCTCTTTAATATTAAACTTTCTTTTGTTTCAGATCACTGCTTAGCGGATTGCACAATTTATCAAAATGAGATTACATCAAAACCTGAGCTGAACATTATTATTATTATAAGAAATCAAAGACTGCCAAAATGCGCATCATGGATCTACGGATATTCCTCATATTAGCTGTCTCCATCTCACTATGTACGTATTTAAATAACACTTTTTAAAAAAACATTCTACAAATATAGCTACAACGTAAAGAAAACCTATGATTTTATGACTTTACATTAACGATTACGAGTTAATTTGTTGTTGTTACTTTGAGAATAATATCGGAAACGGATTACGAGTTAATTTGTTGTTGTTACTTTGAGAATAATATCTTACATTGAGAGTATTATTGTACAGTGCTTCAGGCATTATGATACTGCTATCAGCGCAATACATTTACTTGTCCATGACTCGAAAACCAAAAGGTTGAACATTCATTAAAATCTGCAAACAATATCCATATACGATCTAACCTTAAATCAGGAGCCTTATTATGTTTTACAAAAGCTCAAATGTTTCACAATAAACCTACTGGTATCTTACGAAATTAAGAAATATACGGCAACACAAAAACACTAAAAATACACAATTTCGTTACAACGCAGCTGTTAAAACGTAAAATGTTCTTTTATGTAATTTATCAGTATAATACGCTTTGAAAAAGTGGAAGTGTAATTGGAAGTATAGATTACTGTAAGTCGGCCCGTATCCTTATCAAAGGTGGACTATCTCAGCTCACTTGCTGGCAAACTGTGCGGAAGTAACAAGAATATAGAGAAACGACTCTGAATTTTGTTACCTACTTTCCAATGCGAGAATGCAATATAAATTTGATTTTGGCACCGATGCACGATAAAGCAGCAATTTTATGATTTCATGCTGAACTTTCGAACTGAATGCTGCTTACATCTATTACGGTACCCATCGGCATCAAGTTATATTACAGGATATTTGTATATAAGTATTCGAATTAGTAATTCTTATTCACAGACTGTATATTTTTGCAAAATATGGAGAAAAATCAAACATATTCTCTTATTATACAAATATTTCAGCCTAACGACATTACACATCATTAAATCAACGATACGCATGTCTTGAATGACTTTGTTTGTATCTATTCCCTTTTTTTAAGCCCCGCGATGGCACTAATACGGTCCATTAACCATTCAATGGTATTGAAGTAACACTTTCAATGACTTTTTATCGTTTCACTTTCTTTTAACGAATGTTCAAAGCGTCATTGAATTTTGTAAATCACTTTTGATATAAAATAGATGAATCATTTTTATAATTTCAGGCAGCGTCACAGCGAATCCAGCAAACTTTCTGACCCAAACTGTATACGGCTTTTTAGACTTTACGACGACGATAGGAAACACTGTTATGGTGTTTTCACCTCAATCAGCACCACCTCCAGGTATCCGAGTAAATAATAAATATAAAAAATAAAAATAAAAACAAAGAACAGACATTCGACCTACTGAAACCCTGGTCGAAGACCGCCTTTTGGGCTTTGTACATTAATTAAGTATAAATATTTGTTTTTCAGTGAAAGTTGTAGCATTTTTTATCATATTTAATAAAATTATATTTTTAACTTTTAGAACCACCTAAAACTGAAAAGTCGGTCCAGGAAAATGTCATAGAAACCAAGCCCCCTCCAATAAGCAATATCAAACCAGAAACCATTAAGCCAAGCAAGATCAATGACAAGGATAAAACCAACAAAGCACCACCTCCAGTAGTAGCTTCCAGTGCAGTCTCTGTAATAAGTTCTTCTCCTAAGACGGAAAACAAACCCGCCAAAGCTATAATTAAGGAACAAAAACAAGTTATTACTAAAGTAGAAGTGTTTGCGGGCCCATCAAAAATAGTCGAAAATAATTCAGCAAAACAATCGTCCCCAAAAGCAAATAAACAAGCATCACAATCTAATAAAAAGCAAAAAAACCCATCTTCGAAAGTAACAAATATAGTGAGTAGTAAAGTGGAAGTTAAACAAAATACACCAGCATCAATCGTTAACTCCAAAGTTAATAAAGTTGTCGAAATACAATCTAGCCAAAGTGACGAGGAACCCGCAATCTTAGTGAGAAATAATAACATTGGAGAACCTGAGTACGACTATTTATCTAGACAGCCATCTGAATTCGTGGAGGAAACGTATAGAGTAATTAATCTACGCCCATCCAAGGCCCACGCTCAGAAACCGAAAAATCACAAAAACCGAGCTCATGCACCAACTCCACCGCCAGAGGACGAAGAGCACCCTCTTGGACTTGTGACTACACTTGGAGGAACAATTGTCAAAGATGGTCTAACAACAGTGCACGAAACTAGTGTCATAGGCACCTATATATCTGGAAAATATGCTCAAGTATTAAACAGTAATTCAAAAGTTTTACAATCGGGTCATAAGGGAAAAATTGCACCAAGTCCTACTCATAGAATTTTTAAAACTGCTGCACCAGCTATTTCAAAAAATCACAGACATAACTTGGAACCAACGCCTTCAATCTTAGGCGATGAAGAGATAAACACTAAAACTACAAGAAGGCAAACAAATAGCGGTAGCACTTCTTTTAAAAATAGGCATAGATCTCAAAATAATGACAATGACAGCATTGAACCAACTAACCAATCTAAAAAGTTCAAAAATAGAAATTCCTCGAATGGCCAGCGAACCCTAAGGTATAGTATCAATTAAACTGTAAATATTTGTCAATCCTTTTTTATATGTATGCACTTAGAGTGGCACAAACATTCGGTATGAACTTATATAAATTATGTTTTCTGCTTCCTAATAAAATCACTATCGCACTGTATGTTACACACAACTATTGTCTCTATTTTCAGTACACGCTTTGGCCGACCCACAAATACTCCTCAACTGGCAACCGTCTCTGTTTTCAGTGAGTCTTCGTCTCCGTCATTTTCTAACAGGAGGAAGAGCAATCGAAATTCTGGACACAAGACGACTGTAACACCTTCAAGCAATAATGATAGTCAGTCACGGCGTGGATTCAAACCACGTATCCAGCCAACAGCAGTCGAACAAGTGACTCCTTCTGCATCTACAAGTGTATATAAATTTAAACTAAACCGCGCACCTGGGTCAGGACGCTGGCAATATAAAACAAGTCCTAAACCCAAAGTAACAATACGAAAAATGAGTGGGGACGACGAACAACAGACGACTCCGAATACAAACCCTTTATTTGACGACTTCCAGTCGAATGATGTTACACCACAAGCTCGATCCGACAACGACCTTGAGCTGTCAGGATCGCAGACTGGTCCTGGCACCCTCTTGGATAATGATACAGAAGATAATTCCATTGAAAAGCCACCACCGGTGGAAACCTTAAAAGTTGAAATTTCAACACCGGCCAATTTCCAAGATGTCTACTACGAAATTGCAACTCTGAAATCTCCTTATACATTCCAGGTATACTTGTAGATATATATTATATAAAAATATAAATAACGATCTTTAACCTCTGTGGGATTTTCATTGAATAGAGCAGTTTGAGACCATCGTGATAGACTACAGAAGATAGCCTAGACAGTTTTTCTCACTACATTCCATGAAAGGCATAAGGCTATCCAATCCAAACTTCATTAGCTTATTTTGGGGTTAGGAAATAATTACAGTTTTCTCAATTATTAGAATCTATAAGAAAATACTAAGCATATCGTTGCCCAATAAGACTTATATGTTATTATTTATGCTTACCTATTTAGGGTTCAGATATTTATTTGATGTGCTTTTGTATCAGTTATTTCAGTACTTATTTGTATTATGATCAAATATAATATATTTCTTTTTTTATGTGCAGGTTGGACGGGTCAAGAATACTCGAATCATTACAGTTACAACAACTATAGAAAAGCGAATAGAACCAACGTCATCTTATAATCTGCAAAGTTCTCTCAACGAACCGTTGACAGAAAATATATTAGCAACAGCATCACCTTACGGAAAAGATCATTATCTCTTAGACTCCAGTATTGCTACATTACCAGCTATAACACTGTCATCTGATGTGGAAACGCCTCCTCTAGAAACCGTAACTGAGACGTTTAGTACAACTCAACACATGTTAAAAACACATATACTGCCAATAGTAAGAGACGTCAACGTAACAAGTAGCCTTACTTTCATTCAGACATATCAAGTGACCCGCCTAGTTACGGCAACAAAAACATTACCACCCATGGACTTCTTCCAATTCATCCCAAGTAAAACACTTAAAGAGTTCAACAGCCGCCTGGATGAAGCAGGATCTGAATTACATTTAGAATTAGACTTTGGTGATAGCAATGAAGATGAAGACGGAGTTCCAAGGCGTGTATTCCCTCCGGACTTAGATCTTGCAAATATTGGATCAGACTTTGATCTGACTGAAATAGATAAATACAGGGATAATCACTTGAGATTAAAGAAAGCTCATGGGCAAAATAAAAACAATCATGTAACAGAGGCACCCAACCCACCCACACCGGCTTTGACCCCCGAACAGGCTCAGCAACTAGCTTTATTGAGATTACTAAACCCGGCCGCTGCAGCTCAAATTCCTAACGTTGTGACTACATCAAAACCCATACTGAAATTTGAGACTATTTATGAATCTCACGTTATCCCTGTATTTGACGGTAAGAGCACGGTCCACAGTACCATTTCACGTCCAGTTGCTACAGTAACTAAGACTGAGTTCGAAGTGGGCACTAGCAGTCTCCCAGCACTTCCTCTCAATCCCTTATTCCCTCAACAACAATTTACAGTCACATCCACACCTGTGGTATTGAACACAGAAGTAACTGCAACGAATAGTCAAGTTCTGAAACTCACGTTCGGTGCAAAGACAGTTTATACTACATTGTTCTCTACGGCAGTCGTGCCTACTGTATTGACATCTTATGTTACATCTTCAGTACCAATTCAAGCTAGCGCTGCTGGTTTTCCTGGGTACTTCCCACCTCCATTCGCTCCTTTCCCATACGTGGGGTAAAAGTAATTAGTTAATGAATTAGGAAACAGTGCCTTAAATTAGTTATTGTGATAAATAAGTGTTTAAGTACATGACTCTTAAAACAATTATAAAGTGAAACGGTGTGAATAAAGATAAAAGTTTGCGTGTATTTTAGTTAAAAATCGAACAATAATTAATTGTGTGCTACAACCTACTGAGATTTTTAAATGAAATGTCCGTGCTTATAATCATCACATTGAACCTTTGGTACGAGCTATGTACATATATAAGGATACGCGTTTGCATAGTACCTTTGTAATTTTTTGTAAATATTTTATTTATACTTTTATATGTTTTGTATATAGAAATGTTTAATTAAGACTTATTCAATATTGCATATTTACTTTTGTAACTGTTTATACATGACCTAGGCCATTCGCATTAAATAAATATTTAAATACAAATGGAAGTTTGTTTTACTCTCTCACTGAATAACGTTATATATAGGCAATATATAAATCGATGTAGGTAATTACAATTACCATTACCTACATCGATTTATATATTGCCTAGAGGATTTAGAATTAATTAAAAGGTAATTGTTTTACATGTAAAGAAATCTGCGTATTAGGCTCACATGAATAATGTCAGGGAACAATCTATATTTATAACAAAATCACACGAATTCCTAATGCTTTATTGAGATGCAATTTCCGATACTTACAAGTGATTTAAAAGAAGCGACCACTTTAACATCAAAATTATAATTATATTAATGAAATAAAATTTAAGACAACAATATTAATAAATTACAACCATATCATATTTACCTTTTACTGCGTAATTTTACATTCTATGAATTATAATTGTTTTTAAAACATTCAATCTTGTTATACACAAGGTTTTGGTATCCCATACCTTTTAAACTTCATTTCGAAAGTGGTAAGGCCGCTGCAAACATGCTAGCTGCTTTGCCAACATGACATGAGTATTGGAGAATAATACTTAAAATGAAAGGAAAATATATATTTACGACAAACATTTGTAATTTAGGTTAATTTTTTACATCTATACTAAAAATATAATTATCAACGGCGTATCTACCGCCATATTAGCCGCATCAATTATACTTGAATAAGAAAAATATCTTAAAATTTTATTGACCATCTCGTAAATCGTATTTTGTATCGAATTCTAACGTTATTTAAAAAAATCACGTCATCACATCATCTTACGCTTTAAATGACAAACATGATTAAAAATTTAATGTTTAAACAACACAACAAAGCAGTACTTGTAGAGGTTTTATTCAGAGTATACATACAGAAATTATTTAACCCTGACGACCTTAATCAAGATATAAAGATACACTTATGAAACTATTGTATTATCACCGATCCTTAATAAGTGTAAAAAGTATGACTTAAATCTGGGTCAAAATCAAGTGTAAAGGAGCTAATTATATATATTTATTGATTTGTGGCAATAAATACGTATAAAACGTCCTTTATCTGTCTCGGAGAATGAAATCTATATTTGCCAATTTTCTATTGAATCCATTCAGTAACTTTTATGTGATGCTGAATTAAGATACATATAGAACTTTTTTTTAATTAAGATTATTTTTCACTCGTCTTTAAATAAATATACATGCTAGTTCTCACTTAAATTATTCATTCTATTTAATGGACGTTTACAATTATTTACAGAGCCCCTTATAAGGCACGATACGCCTCTGAAAAGTGGAAGTATTTCTTAGATTGTAGGGTGAAGGTAATCTCTGGACCAACTGAACAGATTTTGAAAACTCTTTCACCAATAGAAAGCCACATTATTTGTGACTTTCAATGGCTATTCTTAATCCCAGGTCACCAGGGCGAATACGAGACAGGCGATTTTTTTTAATATTATAAAAAAAGAAAATCAATTGGAAGACTTATGCTAATTAGAAAGGTATATATACCTATATATACAGGTATAAAGGTATATATTCCAACAAGTTAAATTCAAGTTTGCTATATTTAAATGATGATGTGCAGAAGTGATTATTAATATTTGAATTTAATGAAATCTGTCAAGAAAATCAATCATCAAATCAAGGGATACACTAGTGAGGCAACCAGTCTAATTCCGAGCTTCTACACCACAAATTCAGTATATATTAAAACAGCGACATATATCTGCGCCATAAATCTGAGCAATGGGAGTGCTCCGTACTCGCTGATGGAACGAGGTTAGACGAAATCGGCTTATCGTCCGCCGATGCCGCAGGGGGAGCAATGTCATTACGATATGGCTTTGCCCCTCGATACACTGCCATGCAAATTCTCAATGTACTTTTTGCTAACCCTTCTTTTGGCGTACTTCATATTTCCACGTAAGCTTTTACGCACGTAGGATATTCGAGAGCTTTTTTGTAGTAACCAAAGATAAGCAGCGATGCTTTTCATTCGTATCTACAAAAATTGGTATGTAGGTACATATTTCCTGAGATTAAATAAAATCGGTTCACTTGCTATTTTCCATGTGACAATAAAAGGAACAGATCCGTGAAAATGATTATTATTATTAATTACAAAATTACAGATTACCTTAGTACTCTTATAGCAAAGTCTTAGATATCATTCAAAAAGTTATATTCCATTTTCGCTTCTATTTAATAATTGTAGCAATAAACATAGGCAACAATTAGTATTGCCACTATCATTTTCCGAATAAAGATTGAGTTGATACCTATTGACCTACACTAACACTGTCTCCTCTTCGTATGCCAGTACAAGAATAATGCTTTATTTAAATATAAATAATACTCATAATGCATGCTATTTTATCTTCTTATCATAATCCCTGCAATCAAAACTCAATACATCGACAAGGGAGTTAAAGATAAGAAAAACTTCAAACGAAGTGAGTAATTTCAATTAACTACGTATGTGCCAATGATAAATTTATCATCAGAATTGATTTCCAATGTAAAATAAACAATGTTCCTGTAAAGTAAATGAAAAAAATTATATATGCAATGTGGAAATATATGTGGATATTTGTAATAATTTCAATATTCTGTAAGTACATACTTCATTTTCCTGTAACTGTAAGAAAATGTGTTCAAATATGAGTAATATATTTTGACAAACCCCGCTTATTGTGAAGTATTCTTTTATAGTCATTATTACATTATTAGATATGGACCCTATTGTTCGTAACAATGTATTTACAAAGTGATTTAAATAGTATGCTTATTTTTCATATCACGGTTTAATTGCTCTTATAATGTCTAACAGCTATATATATAATATCTTTGCAAGGTATGCGAGCAGCGGAACGATTTTCATTGTGCAAACAAAATTACCACATTAATACTTTTCGGTAACTGCACCAATCTTACTCTTAGTATTCAAGACACAGGAGACTACTAAAGAGTATTTATGGATAAACGATTTTACTTTAAATCCGCTAGTTCCGATGCAGCATTTGCATGCAACTAACGAATAGGTATTCCCCTGTAGCATATAAACGATCCATAGGTAATGTTTCAGACTTCAGTTTATCTTTTGTAACCGAAAAGTAATTTGCTACGGAATAAAAGGAATTTGTCCATAATTTTATCAATTCATTGGTTAATATATATAATTACCCTAAGGCTTTAATATTTTAACCATGTTTTAATACAGTATGAAGTAACTTATTAAAATTTTAATGGCAGATACTGCTGCTATAGCACAGTCGACGCACAACGATACACGCTGTTTTCAATTCACTTGGCTGGGTCCTCGGTATGACAACCAGAGTGTTTTTATGAATGCAACCTGTAGCGATGCGACGCAACTTGCCGAAGGTGTTCCTTGCCAACACCCCTTAGTAGTTTCAGGTATGCAAAAAAATATGATCACAGATTATTATTTATTACCTATTATTATTTACAACATCTTTTAGAACTTGACAAAAACGTCAGATTTATAAGATATTTTTTTTTATCTAGATAGATAGCAAAGCAAATTTAAAGATCAAAAAATATATGTGTATTATATACATTTTAAATTAAAATTCCTACACAAAATAATCAGAATTACCATTAAAGTCTTTTTACATATATCTGTCTACCATATATAAAAAATCCAAGCTTTTGAAAAATATAAAAAATGTACACATAAAACTAACCGAGATTGACACCAATTGATGCATCTGGTTCAAGCGTCATCATGTTTTTGAAGAGCTAATTAAAAAAAAACATTTCACTAGTCCCCTACCATTTAATAGAAGTTAAATATTCCTATAGTAATTTTTAACACTACAATTAAACATATAATTATAATAATATGTCATCATCATCAGCCCATATATGTTCCCACTGCTGGGACACAGGCCTCCTATGAGGGTTCAGGCCATAATCCACCACGCTGGCCAAGTGCGTGTTGGCAGATGTCACATGTCGTCGAACTTTTAATTCTTGGACATGCCGGTTTCCTCACGATGTTTTCCTTCACCGTTTTAAGCAGTGATGATATTATCCACATGTGCAGATAAATTGAAAAATCAATTTATTTCCTGCACGCTCGCCCGGTCTCGAACCCCGACTTATCGATTTTGAAGTCCGAGGTTCTCACCACTGAGCCACCACTGCTTTATATGTATTTTTAATTATTTTCAGAGGATGGAACGTGGCCCGATATTGATTATATATGGACCCACCACTTTGCGGATACAACATGTACTCTTTCACGGAACGATGTTTGTGCTAAATATACATTCTATTTTAACGGCCATCGTGAGTAATAATCGTTTTACATTTATTTTACTTTCCATTTTTATTCCATTTTATTATTCAACGTTAACTGCATTTTATAGTGGTCAATAGATAGTGAATAAACCTTTCCTCCATGTACCTAACTAATTTTATAAATAATAATAATGTAATTAAATCTCATGTAATAACATAATTAATGAGAAGAGTGAAGACTTTGTTAATTTGAACAAACTTATTTTCCTCACTACTGTTCCAATAAAAGAAAATTGTTTTGGATAGGCAATTTCCTCCAGATCCCGTTTAAAAAAAATAAGTTTATCCCAAAATCTCTCAGAATAAAAAAAGTTCGTTCGAATGTAAATAAAAGTATTTCTCACGAGTGTCTTCCAAGAATAGATTTTAAGATATTGAGTTTTCATTGGCATTGATTTTTTTGCATTACGTTTACAGCTGAAAACGCGACCTATATGTGTACCAGAGCAGTGGATACTTTGGATACGGCAATCACGAGTGGGTGTTACGAACAAACATCTGGAAGTTATCGTACACGCGTGTGTTTCTGCAGGTCTGTCCCAGGAGGAGTCCCTTGCAACAAAGCACCGACTACACAAACTACCTTGTTAACAAGTCTCATATCTATTTTTTCAATATTTACGTTCATTTCATTTAGATTTAGTACTTTACTAATGTAAATAAAATGTATAAATTATTATTTTGCGTTTATTTTTCTTATTAAAAAAACTCCTTAATAAAGTATGATTTTATAAGATTTATTTAATTATTAATAGAGATACCGGTTGGATATAAGATGGAATATAATATAATGGGACTTATCGATGTAAATAGGGAGTCTGGATAAACACCTATCGTAGACTGCCTTCTATTTAAAAAAAATATATATTTTATACCACTAAAATTGCACAAGTCTGTAGCAAGAAGATACCTGTAATAATATATATGTATTTAAGTAAAAGTAGGACATATTAACTACAATACCTACATTTTTGTTGGTTCGGAACAGAACATTCATAGGTATCAAAATATGGTTCTGAATACTGGTAAATATTAAAAAAATAATCAAAACAATAAACTAACATTAGACAATTTGGTATGTATTTTATTTTTTTCTTGATATGTACTATGTATATAACATAATATAGAAATGCAAATTTACACGAACATACACACGAACGCATATAATAACTGTAATTTTATTGCCCTATACAAAATTTACTTTCATAGTTGAAATGTTTGCGATACCAATAATACACCAAAATAATTACATATGAGAAAGTACATAAATACGAAAGTGCCAAAGAAAGAGTTGTTGCAACGTTATGGAAAATTCGTTTCTCTCTAATCTCTGATAAATTGGGCTATTTATAACATTCAAGTAAGTGTATGTATTTATATAAATCAAGTATTAGTAACTAAAATGTTATGTCACCTTCCTGAATGCGTTTCTATTTAAATTATTCAATCCGTCAGAAACCATCCTGACTTTCAAATTTAGGATGCTGATTATTCAGCGACGACTTAATTAAATCATGTGCATTTAGTGTAGTGTAATAAGCGTTACTGCGTTGCCACAATTTTGCCAATGTCGTGTGTCTTTGTATCAGCCAACTAAAAGATTATTTAAAAGGTACTAAGAATTTTGTATGAACCTGAATTTATGATATCAACGTATTAATTAGTTTTTTAATTTAGTGTTGTATGTAGGTGCATTATAATGTAAACTAAGGAATAACTATTAAAATATTTAAAAAATATTATGTACTCTGTGGGAGATTGATAACATTTAGCAATGACGTGTCTCTAATGTCATTATAGGACTATCAATGTCAATACGTCAGCTACTTGCCTACTATTTGTAAGCCGTGGTCTAATGAAAGTACTAAAATAGGCATTTGTTTAAAATATTTTCAATAAAAGAAGAGCCTTGGGAGTTTGCGAAAACAGGCATAATTTTCACTTAAGATGTACTCTGTGTTGACGAGAGGAAACGCTATTTTAACGTATACATTAAGCGTGCTAGCATGTTTAACTTTCCTATGTTTTCTATCCACATTAACAGTGGATTATAGAACCGCTGCTCAAATGAATACAGTTAAAGTAGTCGTGTAAGTATTGTCTTTAAGTATATTCGAAATATACACCCCATTGTATTTACTCATACCCTATAAATTTTACTCAAAAATATTTATAAATTTCCTAACACATTCCTGATTAAATCTTATCTGTTTTTCATATTTCAGAAAAAATGTTCCAGACTATGGTGCATCAAGAGAAAAGAATGACTTGGGATACTTAACATTTGATCTGAAGACTGATCTCTCTAATTTATTTAACTGGAATGTTAAACAGTTGTTTCTGTATCTCACTGCTGAGTACATAACACCATCAAATGAGTTAAATCAGGTTGTTCTGTGGGATAAAATCATTCTAAGGGGAGAGAATGCACTACTAGATTTTAAGAACATGAATATTAAATACTATTTCTGGGATGATGGAAATGGTTTAAAGTAAGTAGTTTGACACTTATCACTCAAACAATGATAAATCTTAGAATATTTTTGAAGGAAACTTTAGATTTTCTGTGTATATTACTCAAAACTATTTTTCCGCCTGTGGCAGTACACAGTTACGGGAAATCACAGTACTAGGATTTTACACACAGTGTCCATTCACATGGGATTAGTGATCTTAAGTGTTTAGAAAAACATATGTATTTCACATATTTTATATATGTATATCTATATAGATACACATAAATATATATAATATTTAAGTTAAATTAAATTGGATGATATCATCCAATTTTCATACTTATCAGACAGATAGACAGATTTGTATAACAACAACTGTTTTCATTGATAATAAAATAAATAAGTTTACTATGTATTTTTTAGTGTTTAATCCTATGAGATGCTATTTTACACAAAAGCAATTTGTAACTAGAGAAATATTTAATTGTTTATGTTATATTGTATTTCTTTTTGTGTTGGAATAAAGTTAACAATCCTTAATTTTCCAGGGGTCACAATAATGTCACATTAACTCTTTCTTGGAATATTATCCCCAATGCTGGTCTTCTACCTAACATTCAAGCAATTGGGCAACATTCCTTCAGATTCCCAAAGGAATACACACAAGCCAGAGTATGATTTATAGTGGAAGAATATTAGATGTGTATGAATTTGTGTGGTGATTTTTTAAAATGAATATACAGTTTCATTTGAAGTGTATGTGTATCATTTTAGTCAGAATATGTATAGATGTGAAATGTAAATAATACAAAAATTTTATGGATTTTTCCACTTAGTTATAAAATTTATTTTTTTATTTCATAACAACTCTATTTAGTGTCCCTCATACAAAATAGCAACAACAGCATATAAATCGAGCAACAAATTTTTAAATTGTACATTTTACCCCTGTGAGTGGAAGTGGTACTCCCACTTATATATTTATACACTGATATATTTTTGCAATAAATATACAAGAGGCAAACTCTCTGTGTTTATTTTGAATAGAATTTATTTTATTTTTCTGTAATGTTTATCATCTTTGCTTCATATGAATATTCTCATAAGAAAAAGAGCTTGCAAAATTTATTGAGTATTTTGTAATTAAGCATTACAAAAACATTTTAAAAGCAAATCCTTAACGCCTTCCTTGATTGTAAATAAATGAGTAGAAATAAATACATGTATAAAATTGTCAAGTAAAACCATTTATTTTTTGGACATCACTTTATTTTCAATATATAATTTTACAAAACTGTCACCTTTATGCATCACCATAAAAACAAAAACGACTGCTTTTTCCATGGATATCATGTGTCACATAAGACAATAGTAAAATACAAAAAATCAGCTTCTTGTCGGATGTTGGTAATTATAGAAATTATAATTAATCACCACTCCCAGTTAAAAATAAATTGGAAAAAAATAAAGGTAAATAATTCTACAATTACACTATTGTATGTCCAATGTTTTTCCTGTACAATTAGATTTTAATTATGGTATACTAAGTGATCTAAAATATTATGAACATTTACAAAATCTTTAGGATTTTGACATAAAATTTAACAATTTCTAGTAGATAAACTATATTACTTAAAATAGAACAGGGATACATTCAACAAAACACTCCTTCAACATGCTAGGTATAGAGAAATATTTAGAGGTAAAGAATATACATTATTTTCCTATTATTAGTAGTAAGTAACTACACAAGTACCTGGTACTTATTTCAGTGTTGCTTTGTATTACAAATAAATTTAAGGTTATACTGAAAATATCAACTTCATATTTTATAATGAAATATTTCGTTAAATTATATGGAAAGTAATATTTAAGTCATTAGGGTGATTGTGTAAAGTCATTACATAAAGTATGACTATTTATAAACATTATAAAGATACCGACTTCCAACGAGGACGGTTTTTTGACCAAGTTCGCAGTTGTCACTACTTCTACCCAGTCCACAATAATATTGCTTGCATTTACTAGCTCGTATTAAATTACGCACGTCTA
>NC_052118.1:3373633-3412284 GCF_012273895.1 Zerene cesonia | reverse complement strand
TTTCTGTGAGGGTGTGGTAACTTCCCCGGTGCGAGCTTGACCCAATTTGTGCCGAAGCAGTGCTCGACTCCCACTCCATTAATTATGATTAAGAATAGCCTTTGAAAGTCACAAATAATGTGGCTTTCTATTGGTGAAAGAATTTTCAAAATCTGTTCAGTTGGTCCAGAGATTATTACCTTCACCCTACAATCTAAGAAATACTTCCACTTTTCAGAGGCGTATCGTGCCTTACAAGGGGCTCTGTAAATAATTGTAAACGTCCATTAAATAGAATGAATAATTTAAGTGAGAACTAGCATGTATATTTATTTAAAGATGAGTGAAAAATAATCTTAATTAAAAAAAAGTTCTATATGTATCTTAATTCAGCATCACATAAAAGTTACTGAATGGATTAATAAAAAATTGGCTTACTTAGATTTCATTCTTCGAGATAGAGTAAAGGATATGTTTATATCAATTTAATTACCACAAACCAATAAATATATTTAATTGGCTCCTTTACACTTGATTATGACCCAGATTTAAGTCATACTTTTTGCACTTATTAAGGATCGGTGATAATACAATAATTTCATAAATGTATCTTCATATCTTGATTAAGATCGTCAGGGTTAAATAATTTCTGTACGTATACTCTGAATAAAACTTCTAAAAGTACTGCTTAGTCGTGTTGTTTAAACATTACATTTTTAATCATGTTTGTCATTTAAAGCGTAAGATGATGTGATGACGTGATTTTTTTTTTAATAACGTTTATGTATTCGCTACAAAATACAAATTACGAGATGGTCAATAAAATTTTAAGATATTTTTCTTATTCAAGTATAATTAATGCGGCTAATATGGCGGTAGATACGCCGTTGATAATTATATTATTAGTATAGATGTAAAAAATTAACCTTAATTACAAATGTTTGTCGTCAATATGCATTTTTCTTTCATTTTAAGTATTATTCTCCAATACTCATGTCATGTTGGCAAAGCAGCTAGCATGTTTAAAAGGTATGGGATACCAAAACCTTGTGAATAACAAGACTGAATGTTTTAAAAACAATTATAATTCATAGAATGTAAAATTAGGCAGTAAAAGGTAAATATGATAAGGTTGTAATTTAATATTGTTGTCTTAAATTTTATTTCATTAATATAATTATAATTTTGATGTTAAAGTGGTCGCTTTTTTTAAATCACTTGTAAGTATCGGAAATTGCATCTCAATAAAGCATTAGGAATTCGTGTGATTTTGTTATAAATAGATCGTTCCCTGACATTATTCATGTGAGCCTAATATGCAGATTTCTTTACATGTAAAACAATTACCTTTTAATTAATTCTAAATCCTCTAGGCAATATATAAATCGATGTAGGTAATGGTAATTGTAATTACCTACATCGATTTATATATTGCCTTTATATAACGTTATTCAGTGAGAGAGTAAAACAAACTTCAATTTGTATTTAAATATTTATTTAATGCGAATGGCCTAGGTCATGTATAAACAGTTACAAAAGTAAATATGCAATATTGAATAAGTCTTAATTAAACATTTCTATATACAAAACATATAAAAGTATAAATAAAATATTTACAAAAAATTACAAAGGTACTATGCAAACGCGTATCTTTATATATGTACATAGCTCGTACCAAAGGTTCAATGTGATGATTATAAGCACGGACATTTCATTTAAAAATCTCAGTAGGTTGTAGCACACTATTAATTATTGTTCGATTTTTAACTAAAATACACGCAAACTTTAATCTTTATTCACACCGTTTCACTTTATAATTGTTTTAAGAGTCATGTACTTAAACACTTATTTATCACAATAACTAATTTAAGGCACTGTTTCCTAATTCATTAACTAATTACTTTTACCCCACGTATGGGAAAGGAGCGAATGGAGGTGGGAAGTACCCAGGAAAACCAGCAGCGCTAGCTTGAATTGGTACTGAAGATGTAACATAAGATGTCAATACAGTAGGCACGACTGCCGTAGAGAACAATGTAGTATAAACTGTCTTTGCACCGAACGTGAGTTTCAGAACTTGACTATTCGTTGCAGTTACTTCTGTGTTCAATACCACAGGTGTGGATGTGACTGTAAATTGTTGTTGAGGGAATAAGGGATTGAGAGGAAGTGCTGGGAGACTGCTAGTGCCCACTTCGAACTCAGTCTTAGTAACTGTAGCAACTGGACGTGAAATGGTACTGTGGACCGTGCTCTTACCGTCAAATACAGGGATAACGTGAGATTCATAAATAGTCTCAAATTTCAGTATGGGTTTTGATGTAGTCACAACGTTAGGAATTTGAGCTGCAGCGGCCGGGTTTAGTAATCTCAATAAAGCTAGTTGCTGAGCCTGTTCGGGGGTCAAAGCCGGTGTGGGTGGGTTGGGTGCTTCTGTTACATGATTGTTTTTATTTTGCCCATGAGCTTTCTTTAATCTCAAGTGATTATCCCTGTATTTATCTATTTCAGTCAGATCAAAGTCTGATCCAATATTTGCAAGATCTAAGTCCGGAGGGAATACACGCCTTGGAACTCCGTCTTCATCTTCATTGCTATCACCAAAGTCTAATTCTAAATGTAATTCAGATCCTGCTTCATCCAGGCGGCTGTTGAACTCTTTAAGTGTTTTACTTGGGATGAATTGGAAGAAGTCCATGGGTGGTAATGTTTTTGTTGCAGTAACTAGGCGGGTCACTTGATATGTCTGAATGAAAGTAAGGCTACTTGTTACGTTGACGTCTCTTACTATTGGCAGTATATGTGTTTTTAACATGTGTTGAGTTGTACTAAACGTCTCAGTTACGGTTTCTAGAGGAGGCGTTTCCACATCAGAGGACAGTGTTATAGCTGGCAATGTAGCAATACTGGAGTCTAAGAGATAATGATCTTTTCCGTAAGGTGATGCTGTTGCTAATATATTTTCTGTCAACGGTTCGTTGAGAGAACTTTGCAGATTATAAGATGACGTTGGTTCTATTCGCTTTTCTATAGTTGTTGTAACTGTAATGATTCGAGTATTCTTGACCCGTCCAACCTGCACATAAAAAAGATATATATTATATTTGATCATAATACAAATAAGTACTGAAATAACTGATACAAAAGCACATCAAATAAATATCTGAACCCTAAATAGGTAAGCATAAATAATAACATAAAAGTCTTATTGGGCAACGATATGCTTAGTATTTTCTTATAGATTCTAATAATTGAGAAAACTCTAATTATTTCCTAACCCCAAAATAAGCTAATGAAGTTTGGATTGGATAGCATTATGCCTTTCATTTTCATGGAATGTAGTGAGAAAAACTGTCTAGGCTATCTTCTGTAGTCTATCACGATGGTCTCAAACTGCTCTATTCAATAAAAATCCCACAGAGGTTAAAGATCGTTATTTATATTTTTATATAATATATATCTACAAGTATACCTGGAATGTATAAGGAGATTTCAGAGTTGCAATTTCGTAGTAGACATCTTGGAAATTGGCCGGTGTTGAAATTTCAACTTTTAAGGTTTCCACCGGTGGTGGCTTTTCAATGGAATTATCTTCTGTATCATTATCCAAGAGGGTGCCAGGACCAGTCTGCGATCCTGACAGCTCAAGGTCGTTGTCGGATCGAGCTTGTGGTGTAACATCATTCGACTGGAAGTCGTCGAATAAAGGGTTTGTATTCGGAGTCGTCTGTTGTTCGTCGTCCCCACTCATTTTTCGTATTGTTACTTTGGGTTTAGGACTTGTTTTATATTGCCAGCGTCCTGACCCAGGTGCGCGGTTTAGTTTAAATTTATATACACTTGTAGATGCAGAAGGAGTCACTTGTTCGACTGCTGTTGGCTGGATACGTGGTTTGAATCCACGCCGTGACTGACTATCATTATTGCTTGAAGGTGTTACAGTCGTCTTGTGTCCAGAATTTCGATTGCTCTTCCTCCTGTTAGAAAATGACGGAGACGAAGACTCACTGAAAACAGAGACGGTTGCCAGTTGAGGAGTATTTGTGGGTCGGCCAAAGCGTGTACTGAAAATAGAGACAATAGTTGTGTGTAACATACAGTGCGATAGTGATTTTATTAGGAAGCAGAAAACATAATTTATATAAGTTCATACCGAATGTTTGTGCCACTCTAAGTGCATACATATAAAAAAGGATTGACAAATATTTACAGTTTAATTGATACTATACCTTAGGGTTCGCTGGCCATTCGAGGAATTTCTATTTTTGAACTTTTTAGATTGGTTAGTTGGTTCAATGCTGTCATTGTCATTATTTTGAGATCTATGCCTATTTTTAAAAGAAGTGCTACCGCTATTTGTTTGCCTTCTTGTAGTTTTAGTGTTTATCTCTTCATCGCCTAAGATTGAAGGCGTTGGTTCCAAGTTATGTCTGTGATTTTTTGAAATAGCTGGTGCAGCAGTTTTAAAAATTCTATGAGTAGGACTTGGTGCAATTTTTCCCTTATGACCCGATTGTAAAACTTTTGAATTACTGTTTAATACTTGAGCATATTTTCCAGATATATAGGTGCCTATGACACTAGTTTCGTGCACTGTTGTTAGACCATCTTTGACAATTGTTCCTCCAAGTGTAGTCACAAGTCCAAGAGGGTGCTCTTCGTCCTCTGGCGGTGGAGTTGGTGCATGAGCTCGGTTTTTGTGATTTTTCGGTTTCTGAGCGTGGGCCTTGGATGGGCGTAGATTAATTACTCTATACGTTTCCTCCACGAATTCAGATGGCTGTCTAGATAAATAGTCGTACTCAGGTTCTCCAATGTTATTATTTCTCACTAAGATTGCGGGTTCCTCGTCACTTTGGCTAGATTGTATTTCGACAACTTTATTAACTTTGGAGTTAACGATTGATGCTGGTGTATTTTGTTTAACTTCCACTTTACTACTCACTATATTTGTTACTTTCGAAGATGGGTTTTTTTGCTTTTTATTAGATTGTGATGCTTGTTTATTTGCTTTTGGGGACGATTGTTTTGCTGAATTATTTTCGACTATTTTTGATGGGCCCGCAAACACTTCTACTTTAGTAATAACTTGTTTTTGTTCCTTAATTATAGCTTTGGCGGGTTTGTTTTCCGTCTTAGGAGAAGAACTTATTACAGAGACTGCACTGGAAGCTACTACTGGAGGTGGTGCTTTGTTGGTTTTATCCTTGTCATTGATCTTGCTTGGCTTAATGGTTTCTGGTTTGATATTGCTTATTGGAGGGGGCTTGGTTTCTATGACATTTTCCTGGACCGACTTTTCAGTTTTAGGTGGTTCTAAAAGTTAAAAATATAATTTTATTAAATATGATAAAAAATGCTACAACTTTCACTGAAAAACAAATATTTATACTTAATTAATCTACAAAGCCCAAAAGGCGGTCTTCGACCAGGGTTTCAGTAGGTCGAATGTCTGTTCTTTGTTTTTATTTTTATTTTTTATATTTATTATTTACTCGGATACCTGGAGGTGGTGCTGATTGAGGTGAAAACACCATAACAGTGTTTCCTATCGTCGTCGTAAAGTCTAAAAAGCCGTATACAGTTTGGGTCAGAAAGTTTGCTGGATTCGCTGTGACGCTGCCTGAAATTATAAAAATGATTCATCTATTTTATATCAAAAGTGATTTACAAAATTCAATGACGCTTTGAACATTCGTTAAAAGAAAGTGAAACGATAAAAAGTCATTGAAAGTGTTACTTCAATACCATTGAATGGTTAATGGACCGTATTAGTGCCATCGCGGGGCTTAAAAAAAGGGAATAGATACAAACAAAGTCATTCAAGACATGCGTATCGTTGATTTAATGATGTGTAATGTCGTTAGGCTGAAATATTTGTATAATAAGAGAATATGTTTGATTTTTCTCCATATTTTGCAAAAATATACAGTCTGTGAATGAGAATTACTAATTCGAATACTTATATACAAATATCCTGTAATATAACTTGATGCCGATGGGTACTAATAGATGTAAGCAGCATTCAATTCGAAAGTTCAGCATGAAATCATAAAATTGCTGCTTTATCGTGCATCGGTGCCAAAATCAAATTTATATTGCATTCTCGCATTGGAAAGTAGGTAACAAAATTCAGAGTCGTTTCTCTATATTCTTGTTACTTCCGCACAGTTTGCCAGCAAGTGAGCTGAGATAGTCCACCTTTGATAAGGATACGGGCCGCCTTACAGTAATCTATACTTCCAATTACACTTCCACTTTTTCAAAGCGTATTATACTGATAAATTACATAAAAGAACATTTTACGTTTTAACAGCTGCGTTGTAACGAAATTGTGTATTTTTAGTGTTTTTGTGTTGCCGTATATTTCTTAATTTCGTAAGATACCAGTAGGTTTATTGTGAAACATTTGAGCTTTTGTAAAACATAATAAGGCTCCTGATTTAAGGTTAGATCGTATATGGATATTGTTTGCAGATTTTAATGAATGTTCAACCTTTTGGTTTTCGAGTCATGGACAAGTAACTGTATTGCGCTGATAGCAGTATCATAATGCCTGAAGCACTGTACAATAATACTCTCAATGTAAGATATTATTCTCAAAGTAACAACAACAAATTAACTCGTAATCCGTTTCCATGTCCTTACCGAACAAAAAATAATGTAATGTAAAGTCATAAAATCATAGGTTTTCTTTACGTTGTAGCTATATTTGTAGAATGTTTTTTTAAAAAGTGTTATTTAAATACGTACATAGTGAGATGGAGACAGCTAATATGAGGAATATCCGTAGATCCATGATGCGCATTTTGGCAGTCTTTGATTTCTTATAATAATAATAATGTTCAGCTCAGGTTTTGATGTAATCTCATTTTGTTAAATTGTGCAATCCGCTAAGCAGTAATCTGAAACAAAAGAAAGTTTAATATTAATGAGAATAATTATAGATGTTGTCTTCACCTACACCTAATTATATCAATAAACATTATAGAAACATTCGTAAGTACCCTTAATATGTGCATGGATTAAGAAGAGGAAAAAGAAGAATTAAAACGGTAAATAAACATTACTCCGCTAATAACATAAACGAAGAGAAAAACACGTGGAGAGTGTTCTATTATTTAAAGGAAGGTGTAGGTCTGATTAAAGGTAAACTGAACGAATAAATTGTTATAAAACAAATGATTCCGTACAATATACGCATCGGTGGACAAAATAATCACTCAACATGCAAATCGGTTCGTGGAGCGAACTCGCCCTCTCATTTCATTGGTATACCAATTCATTGCACAAAACCAATATAGCTTTTAGCATAAACATGTTTGTTTGCTACACTTATTTACGCAACAATTGGTGTATTTTGAGGTTTGAGGTGTCATTTTGTTACATTTGCTTTTTTCAAATAAAATACCTAATATATAAGGTGTGTGTAAGGTGAGTCTGGTGTATAAGTCTTGTGAATATTGGAGATGGATTTTATAACGAGTAATTCTTAGTGGCATTTATAAGTTTTCCTCTAGGTCTCGTCCATTAGGTATAATAAAAGCCAAAAGATAAAAAAAGAAGAAAGTAGACGTTTTCAATGGAGGATTTGTATTAATGTTATTCGATTTGTAAACATTTACTTTTAATGAGAAATCCTTTTTAATGAATAAATTCTTTTTTAGCAAAATTAACAAAGCTAATCTCATTAATTAATGTGCGAATATGAATTTATTAGCAGTTAATTCTTATTACTGACGATCGGCGAACGATTACACTTGGTAATTCACGATTGGCATCCATTGTGGGGTTGCGGCATTTGAAGGCACGACTGAAGGATGTAAGGTCAGATAGGTTAGCTCTGGAATTCGCAGTGCAGTACGAAATGTCTTAAATAGGATCGATAGCGATACTCGTATTCCGAGATAATTAAATTCCGCTGAGACATGATCGAGCTGTTTGGAATATTTTAAGCGATTTCGGGAATTTCGTCTTATAATATGAAAGTGAATATTGTTAGTGTAGAGTTTAAATGAATGGACTGATTAGCAAGATACCTAATTGTGTATTATTGTGTTAGTTCAAATCATACGAATGGAAGGATGGATGTATGGATGTTTGTAACTCTGTTATGCTGAAATAACTTATCGTATCTATATGAAATTTGATACAGAGATAGATTATAGTCTGGATTACCACATAGGTTACAGACGCCGCCCCCGTGGGTTATAGCTAATATGACATAATATAAATAAATGATAATTTTACTCTCCATATTATTTTCATATCCATATTATTTTTATTTCTTTTGGGTTGTTTAAACGTTTAGAAAAATTAAATATGTTTACAATTAATACTTTATTCAAGCATACAGCTTATTTTAGCATAATATTCAACTCTCTAATAACATTTCTCCCTTATAAACACACGTTTTAGATAATTGGATGACCAGTTTCGAAATATGCCAGTATGCTTACAGTGTCAGCATGGATGATGGAGGCATCTGAACTGAATTCCTGTGTAAATTGGCATCTATTGTGCTCAGTACAGTCGGTCCAGCGTAGTCGACGGCGTTGAAGGCATTTGAATGCTTACTGAGTTCCAATGGTAAGCACCCGTTTGATCTGAATATAGCAATAGGGGCAAATGCTCAGGAACATTTTGGGTTTCTATCATATTACCATAAATTATATTGATTCAAATAAATGTTTCTTGAGATATAGACATTCGTAAAAGTGTTTGAAATGTTCGTAAGGAATGTTAGATTAACCCGATTCCAAAACGTTGATGTAGTATTTTTTTGGTACTGTTAGAATAAAAAAAAAATACTAAGTACTAGTGCCTCGCGATGTCACACAAAAACTACAATTTAGAGGCGAGATTTAATATTAAAAAGTACTTTAAAAGCGCAAAGAGAACCCACTCGAAATATGTATGGCGTCAGGACGGCATCAAAGGTCTGCTGAGGGAGGGTGGATGAGTGTTTACACGCAAGATGAGCGGTGATGTTTGTGGCTCCTCCTGTCTCGAACTATTCATGCACTAGATGACGGCGCGACTTTATGGTACGGATAGCAAAAATAGCTCGAAAATGTAACGTTTCCCTTTTTGCTAACATATTAGTCATGACCGTTCAAAAATATTTAAAATGACTAGGATGATAGTTATATCATTCAATATAAATTCATATTGAATAATTATCATAGTGCAATGTTTTTTCTATATTATGTAATTAAAATATAATTTAAAAATTGAAATTAAAATTACAAAGGCGAGCGATAGTTATACAGTTGAATGTATCGAAATCCTACAAAAGCTACAAAATAAAGTACTCACTGTGCCAAATAACTTATTATTTCAAATATTGTTTATAGATAGAACGTTTATCTTAAAAATACCTAACTACATTTAGAAATTTAATTACTTGTTCAAAATTGAATACTGCATTTAACATTATTTAACGAATTGATAGGTTCTAATATCCATTTATGCCTATTACGTGTTATTATACTAATCGATTAAAATTATATTCGTCAATTATTACAGTTCATACCAATACATTTTCATGAAAATACATTAGAATTTATTTGTTTGCAGTTAGTACATTTTCATAGATGTGTACATACATATTCTGACCAGATAGGTGATGCAAGGTTTATCCTCTAGGATATAAACAAAATATAATGAGGCGTGCCTTTATGCGAAACTTTCCATAGAGAATATCACCGTGCGGTGAGCTATTGTGCTTGTAATGTATGATTTGAAAAAAATTTAGAGAAATATGAGTCTTATAATCATTGTGAATGAACAGGAAACCGGGATAATACAGGTGAAATAGATATACAGATAAAGTAAAATAAAAATCATTTAAAAATAGTTTAATTGAACAGTTCTAAGTTCGAGTTCCAATTCGTTAACCTTATAAAACATAAAATCTTTATAAATATCATAAGGCTCCGTAAGCTCTTTAGGTTAAGAAGTATCTAAAACTTATTATTATACATTAATCATATTTACTACGAAAACTCATATTAAAATAAATTGAGTAGTTTCCAGTAAATATAGACAATTATTCGGCAATTCGATTAAATTTTAACAAAGCTAAGAAACGATTTAATATAAGGTGATAACAATGTTACATCAATCTATAAATAAAAACTAAATATTTTATTTTTAAGTATCAGCGATGCAAAATAAACGTTCAAGAATATCTTATGACATCGATTTCAATGGCTTAAGAGTAAGCTTTCATGAAGCGCTTCATAAGATCCTAATCCACGGCCTTACCGTATATTGAAGAATCATATTCTAGATAGATAGATGGTTCATAGATATATTTCTTTCAGAATTTGGAACAAACTTATGTTTAACTGCCTTGTTATTCTGTACAAGCTATATTTTACATGTAAACAAAATAGGGTAGGTATACATAGGTATAAATATGTACATAATAATAAAAGAAGCATCAAAGGGTAATAAAAGACAGCGCGCTAAAAGTTTTATGTTATATGTTAGTTCGAAGTAAATATTTGCCGATCGTTTTGTGTAAATTCGAGACGACTGTTGTCCGATAATTTATGTTGGCAACCCTGCCTATTGTTGGACAAACAACACCGGCTAGTGGTCAAATTTATATTCTAAGTTTTGGGGCTCCAAAGATACCCACTCTATGTAAATATATTTTATTTTTGATCGCAACTGCTCAGTCTATTATTTTTGCACTGTATTCTATCTTTCTTGTTATCGAAATGTGCAATACATTAAAGATAAAAACAAACTTATCACGTTAAGTAGAAAGTATAATATAGGTTTTTACATTAGAAATCTTAAGGTTATTTATTATTAATCACACTATCACACTAATATTATAAATGTTAAAGTTTCTTTTGTTGTTAATCCGTCAATCAAGCTGAATCTACTCAACGCATTTTCATGAAATTTGGTATACATACAGGGTATGAGCTAACTTGGGTGATAGGAAACTTTTTATCCCGATTAAATGCTCTTTTGGGAGAAAATAGAAATCTTCATATCCGGGCGGACCCGGGACGAGCGATTAGTTATCATATCAATATGTACAGTAACAGGTGATATTGTTCAATAACTATTTAATGCTTACGATGATTTAAATATGCGCTTGTATATCATTTGATATTTTCGTTTATTAACGGTTTATATTTGGGTGCTATATGTTAAATGTCATCTGATTAAGAGCGCCAAGGTGCGCAAAGACGGCTTGGCTGCAGCCCAAGCACGTTTTGCATTTTATTCAAAACGTTGACGTGAAGGATAAAGTTATATTATTTTACTACTTTGACGTGATCTGAATCTACTAGAATAATCTTAGTGCCAGTTGTGGAAATTGCCCAATTACACAATAATAAATAAAGTTGAATGCACATAAAAAACGTTATTGCTAATTCAGACATCATATTTCACCTACACTTTATCATGTCTATTCTTCACATCACATATATGGTGTGTCTAAATTAATTTCTACAAAGTTAAACAATTGTGATCCAACTTATCCCAACAACCTCCGATACAAGTTGCGAACAAGAAATGATAAATAAGTTAACGTAAACTTTGTTTAATTTCATCAACAACCGCAAGTTAAGCTTTATAAATTAATGCTTACGAAATGACGTCAATGTTAACGGATCAGATAGTGGAAGTTAGTTGATGAAGACATAATCCCTTTCAAAGATTGTTTAAGTAGGTATGAGCTTGCTTCACAAACCCTCAGGTACTTCGACGAATTTGCTGGAGATGCTTACTTACGTAATCTTGAAATGTTCCGCCCACACAATACTAAATATTCATAACATAGTAAAGCAAAAATGTTTGTGTAATTTCATATGCTGTATGTGACCTATTTTAATCAGGACACGGAATATTGAGTTATTCGCGTAGAATTAGATCTAAAAATATGTAAGACGAAAGAATGAATATTAAAATAAGTAAAATAACATCTGAGTATAAAGATATCAATAAGAGCGTCATATTTATATTGGACGTATTTTAATGGCTTATAATTTAGCATTTGCAGTGTATGCACCTTATGTATTTTTATACTGTATTATATTTTAATACACGATAAGATATGTATTTGTATAATTATTCTAACAAAAAACTAAAGTCAGACAGTCAGAACTAAACTGCATTTAAATGAGACCACATGTGAGGCCTGGTGCCTTTCAAATAAAAAAGTATAATAAAAACTGAATCAACCAGTGAAAAGTTATGAGTGAGACCTTTTTTGAAGTCGGTTGAAAATATGTAATGTAACAATGGAAATAGATTTCATGTACACAGCTAAGTAAGGTTATAAGTTATAAGCTTTGATCAGCATCGCTATGAGTCAGTGGGGCGAAGCACGAAGGGCGCGCCAAATGAGCTTACCTACGATAACAAGCCTTGGTAAATGCGATTCTCATTCACGCCTACGTTAAATATTTGAATTTTGATTTGAATGGATTAATTGCGCACATCATACGCAATTCACTTTCGCTATTTATATATGGATGTGAATTGTTAAATCCGTTTCTTTGGTATGTTTTGAACTTCATTAGCAATCGCCGCTTATATTGATATGAATTTATATTTAAAACATACTCGTAATTGCGATATAGAATTGAATTTAATTCGTTTTAGATTAATTACAGTTTTATAGTATGTCACTTTTGTAATTAACAACACACACTTACACGTTTATTATTATTTATTTTCGTTTTGAAACCATTTTAAGCCATGTTTTTAAAAATATTCTTATTCCTCTTGTACGAAGCAAAGCGAGGGCGGACTGCTAGTATTTGTATAATTTTGTACCCAAAATTTTCTCCATGACGCTTCGAAAGCTTTCTACTTGTATTGGCACGAAAGATTTTAATTTGAGATAGTTTGAGATTTACTTTCGTAATAATGCAGTATATTTAGGGTTACAATTTGTACCAGTAAAACCAGCTCTACCCGCAATATTTTGATAGAAATATTCTGAATTTCGCTTATTATTACACTATTACAGGATTTTCGGGTTGTTATCGTTTGATGTTCTATTTGTGTCCGTAAGATTTGATTACATAATTATTTTTCAGCATTATAATAATGCTTCTATGTATAGGACGTGAAACTACGTATATGTCATTTTTAACTCCGCTTGAATTTTTCTGTTAATCTGTCTGATATCAAACAGAAATTCTGAAACGCAAGTGTATTATTTATCAAATCTTCCTTAATAAATACTGAGATAAGTTGTAGTACTTCAACTTCTCGAAGTGCTTATTAAAGCAAATGTCGTCAGCATTAGGACTATTTGTTGAAAAGAAGATACAAGTAGCTCAACATCGGTATTGTTGTATCCGATCGATTCTCGGATGTCAGACAAAGGCAAGGGAATATTGTTTGTCACAAAATTTATTATGGCGACAGAGTGCGGTGCGGGTTCTCGACCAACACATCCAATATATCAGCTTAGATAACAGTCTTACAAAGCGCAAACATATTTTTGTCCTGACATCTTTTGCAGTGGCAATTGTTGATAGCGTTATCGTATTTTTGTACATGTAATATTCATCCTGTTCTATACCGCCGGAATAACAACTAGAGCGCAGAAAATTGTCTTTCTTTGATATGTGTGGACAACAAAATTGCCACTGACGATGGGGCTGTCAAAATCCAAAACTCATCAACAACTTTTACGAGTATGGTATGAGAATGAAATATAGCCACAATATTCACCAGATTTTTACTTACTTAAACCTTTAAACCGAAATTATTTGTGTATTCAGATAATTATGAACAGATACTTTTCAAGTCCATACGAAACAATAATTATATGAAATAATAATAGGCATCGAGACGAAATAATTGTATCACGTGTAAAAATGCTTTTTCTTTAAGAATCCTTGAAATATAAGAAAGAATCACAAAAGAGTAGTCAGGATCTAAGAACCTAATTGTATTGCGTCTCACCCGGCGAGCAGTCTACCGAGGCCTAATTCCTTTACTTCATCATTTCCCCTTTCTACAATCTCTTATTTATTTTCAGCATCAATAACGCCTGCCATTAGATGACCTCGTTCACTTCGAATCTTATAAAAAATATCGTATATCGCTGGGTATTGAAGCAAAACAAACAAAGGAGAAAGTGGACAAGCCATTAATTTGCGTGGGTTACGGTCAAAGGCTTATGAGATTAGGATATTTTTTTATCGAACTGTCACTCTTAAATCTTTACCTCAATTTAGTGGATATCTATTGTAAAACATTTATTGATTTTACAGTAGCAATGTTATTTATTAAATTATTGTGCAGCGCATAAAGAACGGCCGAATGATTTATGTACCTTTTTCGTTGTGGAATGAAATATAATAAGTCGTCATATAATGCTACAAATATTATAATCCTACTATCCTATCCTACTAATATTATAAATGCGAAAGTTTGTAAGGATGTGTGTATGTTTGTTACTTTTTTACGCAAAAATTACTGAACCGATTGCAATTAAATTTGATACGTAGATACAACTGGACAACTGGAATACCACATACGCAACTTTTTATTGCGATATTCCTACGGGATACGGACTTACGCGGGTGAAACCGCGGAGCGCTAGCTAGTAAATCATAAATGCAGTTAACATTCGTTACAAAATGTTTCTATAATGCTCAACTCTCGACAGGATAAAAAACAATTTTAAAACAAGAATATGATTACAGAGAAAGCATAAAACATTGAATCGTGCCAAAATCTTACCAGAAAAAACAACAATGAATTTTTGGTTATCTTTTAAATTTATCTTAATCTAAATATTCAATAAGTTTTCGACTAAAAAACTGGGAAGATAATCCGATCATTCACCTAAAGGGTTAGAAGTTTGTCGATAAATACCGACGGGTTTGAATATCAATATAATAAATTACTTTTTATTAAATGAATCCAGAATAAAGTTTTTACTTTATCTTATAGGTGAACAATCATATATAAATTATACGTTATGAATTATTTAACATTATAACAACAAGAATAGTTCGGCGCGCTTCTAGGAATGCGTAGCCAATTACAGATTATAGACATACAAAGAAAAAAGTGCCTTTAACGACTATCACTTAACAAGGTTCATTTATTTATACGAACAACCAGTCAAACAGCTCTTTGTTCCTGTATCTTTGACTTCTAACGCAATGAAATCAATCTCAGTTTATCACTAAAAAGTAATTAATTATTATACGCTCCAAGATCTTTAAGGCTACGACGGTCGACGGAGGTTGGAATTCTTTCTACGTTAGCATTCTTTTACTGAATAATTCATGTGCATTTAATTGAATAACATTTAAATTCATTAGTACTGCTATTCTTTTCTGTTTTTCATTTCTATTTCATTGGAAGAAGAATAGCTTAATGTAATAGCTAGATGTGATGTGCGACAATGTCAATGGTTTATAAGGAGTAATTATCATAAAATTTCATTTTAATGGTGCGGGGCCAAATATCATTCCCCATCGACTTTTAATGGCGATATTCTTTCCACTTATCTGTTTCAACAGGATTTTGAATTTCAGATTGGAAATTCTCATGTCCTGGTCGCTCCGAGCGAGGGGCGCGTCGGTAATGGACGTATAACAGCTGTAATGGAATCTTTGATGTCATGCTCCACTTCCAACTCTGTTTCTATTAAAATATTTAAAATATATTCAGCAATTTTTCTCGCAATGTACTTTAAATTTATTTATTTAAAAATACAATTACATGAATTATTCGGATAACATTTTATTTTAGCTTCTATTTCCGAAGCATGGACGACGTAATTGTGACCTATTAACACTAAAATACAACGAAAAAACCCTCTTCATGTGGGATTAAGTTACAGCGAGACGTATTCTCCTGGCAATGTCTGCAAACTAATATACGTGTATTAGTGCTCAATTTCGAAGGCCGGTGGAGGCTGCCCACTTTGTTTCCTGTCTGAATGTTAAATGTCCTATTCTCGCTGTATTTGTTTACAGGAAATCCGAGGTAAGGAATAAGTCTCTTTGTACGTAGGACTCGTGTACTGAATAAATTGTTTTCAATATCTTCCACCGTTTTCCCATATTTGTATCCGCACTATTTTATTGGTTGTCAACCGTGCAAAATGGAAATACACTTATTTATATTGTATTTTATAAAAGAATAAATATTTGTAAAACGATTAAAGCATTTTCTTTAATATTTGCAATAACAATGGCATGTAAAATTCAGTTAGAGAAGCCCAGTTAGAAACAAAGATGTAATCTTTGCAAGTTTTGAGTTAAATCCCCGATAATTAGTTAACAACGCGTCATTTATAATGATGTAGGGGGCATTTTGCGTATAATAAACTTGCCTGGAGATTATAATAGGTGTACGCTAATGTGCATTAACCCTGGCGACCTTACATTGTTAGCCGCGGTACCTAATTGTTGTTAATAAACATAATTTTATGGCTACAACTTTGAATTGGTTGAACTTGATGTTAATCGCCCATTTATTATTGTTAATTCTTAGGTAGAAACATTTTCAGGGGTAAGTTTTAGCTAAGGGGCTATTCGAGCTTTTGTTTGGGACTGAAACGTTTGTCTTAATTATTCTTAGCTTAAGCTGCTAGAAGAGAAGTTAGTTTTAATGAGTACAGAATAGATATTTAAAACTTCTTAACCAAATTTGTAATGTCTTTAAATTTGCATATTCGTTTATAAAATACACTTAGTGTGATTTTTTTATCTATAAATATAAAGTGTTGACATAATGAATTCACGCGTATAACCTTAATAATATTTTATTGCGTTCGCTGATACATAATGAGTAAATAAATATAGGTATTAGCTAAGTGCTAAAATGAAAATGGAATTTAACACTAATATTATTGTTATTGTAACCTTAACATACGAATATTTTTGTTAACTTAACAAAACATATTAATATGCTTTAAAAGTCTCACACATACTTTAAAAATTCACAGCTTATGAAAATATCTATACATAAATTACGTAATCACTTATTTTTATAATTAAAATATGTTTAATAATGTATCTAATGTACTATGACTAAGCTGTAACGATATCTGTGGCCGAATGAACAAGAACTTAATTTTTTATTTTTATTTATTCATTATTTGTCGTCATATTCGTTATTACGGATAACGTTTCAATTTACGATTTGTTTAAATACATATTAGTATAATAATCCAGCACTCACATAAAATATTATTATACATATACTAGAAGAAAATTAATAGGGATTATTCTGTAGGTACAATTAAATAAAAAAAGTAAAATATTTATAATATCGCTGATCTTTTACTCCCCTACATTTGAATTTTAAAGAGGAGAACCATCCAAATGTAATTTAATTTATCTATTCAATTGAGATATTCCCTGTAGTATTTGCGGGCGCCGATAATGCACTCGTATCATTCCAATTGTATGTTTTTGCGTTCCAATAAAAGGGTAGATCGCAAACAGTATAAATGGTCGGTCCGTGAATTGATATCGGTAGCGGCATAAGCAGCCGCTTGTTATGGAGATTGCCTCAAGATTATAATAGAATGGAAACGTAAACAAACTTTTGGCGCCACGTGACGGGAATACAGAAATTTTGGACTATTCTAATTTCACGGCGTGACGAAGAGGCCTTGTCATTTTCTAGACTGTTTCGGATATTTTCAATTTTCCCCGCGGCGCCTCCTTTTTATTAGTTGTTGTTCTGACTGGAATACTAATTGGCATCTAATCGGTGTGAATTAAAATTCACGCAACAACTCTCCTCGCTAATCCGAAGCGATTCAATCGAACAATTACTAAGATACAATTTCAGTTCCTATTTGTTACTTTTTATTACATACTTCTACTGGATAAAATGATCTAAAAAGTCTACATGATATTATAAAAGATTAATGCTTTTAATATGTAGGTAATGTCTACATTCTTGATATTAAAATTACTTAACATCATATAAAACTTTTTATACTTTTTTTTAAGAAAATTAACAATACAAACCAAATGAGAAAATCCTTAAATATTGATAAAGCACACGGGAGCATTATCTTAGAGAAAATTTCTAAACGTACATATACAAGTAAGTTTTTACGTATTTCACAGATGCAAAACGTAAACGCTTATCTATAGTGAACTGTTTATTAATCCGTCGTCCGGATTTTAATTACGTCGGAGGTTATTAAGGGGAACGTCACAGCCTGTAATATCATTTCGCTATACCTATAGGACTATAGTAATTGCGCTTCGAGCTAACTTGTTTATACCTAATGAAAACGTTATCTCAAATTGTAATAACTTGTAATTATAGATACATTGGTATCGTAGATTTCTAGATATTTTTATGATTTTACGTCTAATATCTTATGTTTCATGTGTCAAAGATATGTATTTTTTACGGTAAAACAGAATCCTATTAATCTTCGCTGCCCTTTGTGTGTCTGTTTGTCTCTTTAACCAGGCAGTATCTCATGAACAGTTATAGTTGGACAGTTGAAATTTTCAGATTTTATTTCATTTCTACCATCGCTATAAAACGAGTTAAAGCAAAGATTGTTCGCTATTATGGGTAAAAATTTTTTGCAGTTGCTCTTTAACTTATTTATGGTGAGTGTGGTTCATACCTGACCAATTTATTTCCTTTAGAATTTGAGTATTAACGTAACTAAAGCTCAAATTGTTTCAACGATTTATTTGATTCTTTTAGTTTCAATGCAATGTTTTAATTAAAAAAAACTGACCTTTATTTTTTATGTTATAATTTTATTATTAATAAAAACACACGGGGATATCGAGTATCAGAGACAAAAAACATTACAGCCGAATTGAGTTTTGGGACGTGGCGTCCATTGAAAATGTTATAATATGGTCATTCTTGTTATAATGCTGGTTGGGGGTTGTTGTCACTTGAATTTAATAAATTTTATGCTCCGTTGTAATAATCCAAAGAGAATAGATGTAATGGTTAATGCCACAAGGATCTAAGGCTAAATATTGTAGCAAAATAGTAAGCCAAGTGGAACAGAGGCGGCGGCATAATTAAGCCAGAACTTAATCTCCTGTTACCGGGTCTCGGCTTAAGTCTTGCACGAGCTATGTTAATTGGATTTTTGATGCATTATATGGAGTTTTGATAATGATTGCGAAATAGAGTATTTGAAATTCTTGATCATGGACAATTTTTAACTTGACACTCGACCTTTAAATTCTATTTTCAATTCGCAGTGTATACTGCTTCGCCCTTGGTACGTATATAATGTGTCTATAGTACTCAGAGATCGCGGCTATCCTATCAAACAAAACAAAAAACAGAAAAACAAAACAAACAAACTGTTCAGCTTTATATTATTAGAATTAGTGTTTGACAACAACTACTGCATGTTCGTCTCTCTAATTATTAAAATGAATGCTGGGCAAATAACATTAATACAGTCTATTATGTTTATACAAAAGCAAATATTCACAGCATATGAATTGATCAATTGAATCTACAGATGTATATACCATAATGTTTACAATGGCCGTCAGTTAACGTGATGAATGGAACGAAATCAATAGTCGGTTGAGCGTTAAGCAAGTATTCACAGATCCTGAATTCAATATTAAATCGACCATGACTTCAATGGTATTCTTGTACAAAATACGAATTTAATTTTTCACATCGGCAAGTAGGAGAGAAACACAATAGTTCAGGTCAATCGGTTGGAGCATCTCGTATAACCTTTAACCTAATATTTTCATTGAATCGATTTAATACAAGGCCGTTATCATTGTTATGCTTTTGTTATATTTAGCTTGAGGTTGGAGGGCCCTTACTGACACGTGAAATATAATTGAAACATTCGAATCAGTTTCAGCCATGAATTGCACAACATAAAGATTTTGATGAACTTTATGAAACTTATTCTTAAATCTGTTAATACTGTCTTAGAAACAAAATATGAAAAAAATAACAAATACATTCAATATTAGCGCAGGAACAAACACCAACGCAATACATTATTTGAAAGTAATACAATGTATATTTACAGCTTGAATTCTTGGCCAAGCTTTTCACTTGTAACATCATAAAGTGCTTCATAAATTATTATTATACACCATGATAAGAGATATTTCTTTCGTAAAATTGAATGTAGCATGCCTCGGGGAGTAGTCACGAAAGTCTTATCACAGCCGGAATTACAATGTCAAGTATGCTAAATAAATTATTTATGAAATTCTAAATTGTTACCTACATTTAAATGTACATTAATTTTCAACTTTTCTTGTTGTTTTCTTTTGTTACTGGAGTTCCAATTATTATAGACTTTATTTAGCTACGTGCAAGAACGTACTTTGTGTGTATTTTTTATTCAGTCTAGATTATATCACAATTCTTAAATTTGATTGATTGAAATAAATTTCGAGCAATGTAGTTCAATGGTAAATAACACAAGCAAATACTGAGTGAACATGATATATAAGTTTTCGTATAGCATTCTATATAATTTAGACAGTGTCGTGATATCCCCGACACAGAGATAGACAGAAAGGTCATCCTTGTTCAATTACGTGGAACATAAAATAACAATGCCGTTCACTCACGTCTTAAAATTTAACGTGTCAAAATATATATTAGTTTTTGACGGGTGATCTCCTTATATTGCCGTCAAATATTAAATGACTGGTGATTAGTTGTTCATTATATGTTCATGATTCTCTAAATCCAGCGATAGTTCAATTCGTTATTCTACTTTTTTATATTTATTGGGGCAAACGAATGATGACGCCTTTGTTCAAAAGCTCTGATAAAACCGTATTTCGATATTTTTCTGAATAATTTATAAGTCAACTTGTTTATTTACTTTAAATATATGAACGCCTCTTAAAGCTTTATAATCTTTTGTTTACACGAAACATAATAGTTTGACTCATAATCGTAAACCTTGGCAATTTTTATCAATAAGTCAAGGCGTTATTCTATTGTCTTTTATAAGGTGTTAAGATGGATATAAATACGCCGTCTTCATTTACTCGTAGCCGTGATCGATCATTTTAGCTTAATTGGTATATGAATGCCATAACAAAGTGTAGGTTAGCGTGGGCTTGCGCGTTCATTATTCTATGAGGTCAAAAGTCAGCCACGATACGTGACGAATGTTTATTTGTTGCTAGCTTCATGCCATCGGCTTCGTTTGCGTACTCGCGTTGAGTACTACTCAATTAATCACTTAATTACTATTAACTACGTAAATTTAACTTTCACCGTCTTTGGGTTGATTAAAAAATCCAGTCCATATTACAGTGGACAGGTATTCATTTGTATTCCTATATTTTAATTGTAATTCTAAATCGCTCGTTATTATAAGTATTTTGCAAAGAAAATGTTATGTTTTTATACTGACAATTTATTGTTCTTTTATTTTCTTTTTTTACTGGTGTTAATGTGAAGAATAAATAAATAAATTTTACCACCTACTGCATGCTCGATATTTATTAGTAATTGTCAGTTTTGAATATCTTGCTTAAGTATATAATCGTCGAGTGTATTTTTGCATATATTGTTCGGGTTCTACGATTTCAAAGCCTACGATTACGAAGGGGAGGAGATCAATTAAGATTTTCCAGGAAATATAATTATGAGAAATACAGCCTATAAGCTTACTTAAAGTTGGCATATTGAAAACTGGCTTTCCGCCCGCGTAGTGAAGGGGATAGCCATACCGACATGTTTTACCCGTTTATTTTTCGATCCCATGAGAGTTCTGAAATTAAAGTTATTCTATGTCGTTTCTCGGGCTCAAACGATCTTTATACAATTGGATCAGTGATTTAGGCGCGAAGAAAGACACACAAAGTTACTTTCGCTTTTCTAATATTAGTAGGGTTATATTTACAATGGCTTTGATGGTCTTGTTTTTAGATAATTCATCGTTATGAAAATTTCCAATCAGATCTCACACGAATAAACACAGTTAATTGTCATTTTCTCAGTCCCAATGAAGGTCTATTGAAATCAACATAAGAGTTTCTTTTGATGAGGTGAAGGATGAAAAGACAAAAGAATAATTGGACTTTATGCTATTTAATCAGTACGGAAGCGTAATAGATTTTTTCATCCGTGGAAATAATGATTTAAAAGAAACAGTTTTTGTTTGATAAAAGTATGTCCTAGAGTCAAGGCAATGAATTGGTTTTTAAGTTTCAGATATTGGTTTCAAATTAAGAGCAAGTTTGAATTTCAATTAAAGTTTTTCAAAATGATTTATTGAACAGGCGTTTACGTTAATTTGTATCAATTTCAATGAAT
This sequence comes from Zerene cesonia, assembly GCF_012273895.1. NCBI lineage: Eukaryota > Metazoa > Arthropoda > Insecta > Lepidoptera > Pieridae > Zerene > Zerene cesonia. The sequence continues at coordinate 3,390,024 of NC_052118.1, read as the reverse complement.
AATTTAAAATTATTCATTTAAAACGTAATTAAACGTATCGTTGTGAGGTACATTGTGTATCTAATGTTATTACAGACCTTTAGTAAGAAGTCATTTTTCTAAGAAAATGGTAGAAGTTTCTAGTATATTAGTAACATAAAATATATGACCGTGTTTCTCATACTAAGAGAGCTCGTTTCGTCACAGGTACCGAGAAATATCCACTAGAACTAGTTTCATTATACTTTTTCTTTTTATTGCTTTGTTTACTCTGTATTACTTCGGGAGATTAGATACTAGTGATTTATTGTAATCTATTTGGTTCTATTGAACTGTGAATACGATATAAAGATAGAAATACTAAAGTTTGGTCATACTGTTTCAGTAAATAAATCCTTGCTGCGATTCATTTACAGAAATGGTAATTTTCGGATGCTACGAACATATTTCATTAGTGATTATTTGAGAACATGTACAGAATAAAAGAATTTGAATATCTGATAAAAAAATGCAACAAAACCATGTATTAATAAAGTATGATTTGGATTTAATTTTTTACATAATCAGATTAACTACACGATTAGGAAACGTTGTGTGTGCGTTACTATAAGCGAGAAGCGACCACCACAGAAGACCGGCGTGAAATACCATACTGCTGTGTTTCGTTCGCCATTCTTGACTTATTGCTAGTGTTACAAGCACGACTTTCCTTTCTATTGTATGTATAGATAAGTCATTAATTGAAATATAGGTCATATTTAAATCATAATTTCATTAATATATTTAAATGTAAAATATATGTACAGTATATACTTATATGACGTGTTTTTATTTTATTTTATATAAACACAACTTGTTTATATAACAATTAGTTATATAACAAACAATATCTTCAAGAAAAAACGCAAATGTAGAAAATAAAATACATAAGAAAAATAAGTCGGAATTGACACAATTTTCACATTTCTTTTGCGTTAATCGTTTATGACGATGTAGGAAGCAAAAAGTGTGGGACGTAACAGTATCGGTGAATGCTATTCGAGATGCAGGAAGAGTTATTGCATGCCATCCAGCGCCGACCTTCTTCCCCTGCTCGCTTATACTGGTACTTTATCCAAATTTCCATACCATTTTTATCCAAATATTATTTGATTTTCAATATATCGCATATTAAATTATCAGGATACGAATAAAGATTTTAACGCCATTTATATTTGAAACGAATTAAAGCTATTTCAAAATTGATGTTCGTAAAATATAATCATCGACTCACACAATATACGAAGCGGAAAGCGGCTCATATGAATAGATTCTACGATATTTGCAATAATGCTGTCATCCTTTCATGAATTATTTATTTCAATATAATTATGTAGGAGCTGTCGAAGTGTAATTACAGAGGTATTCGAAGAGATTTTCTTATTGGTACGGAAAACATGTAAATGAAAGGATCAATATAAAGGTTCTAAGACGACTTGCGACAATTGCGCCGTTATTATATTTCACAACAAAATGGAATTTATAAATATTTGTAGGTAATAAGTAATTTACCATTCATTTTTCTATAATACATATGCGATTCGTAGGTACATTGAATAGCAATCGTATAGCAGTGAAACGGTAGACACGTTGTTTATAATTATAGTTTTTTTTTATTCAATATATTTAGTACACTTCATATACTGCTTTTACTAATATTTAATGCCCTGTGACTCTTATTCGTTTATTTACCCTCAGACCTTTGTTTCATGTTGGCCTTACCTTCTGTCGTGATACTAAATTGAAACATTGATTAATTATTGATAAAGTAAATGTCAATATTGAGTACCAGTCTCCATCCCTGAAGAAATTAAAGTAAATTGATATAAACGGAATTGAAGAAATTTGAAACGAACATTGCTATTTGAAACGTGAAAAGAACATGTTTGACTAAAATAATACGTTAATTTCGTAAATATTTCTTCAGGGCACCTGTTTAAATATTACAGTCACGTAATGTAATAATTTATAAGGCCATCAAAAACATTTTTATATTAAAGAGTTCAATCCGACTATTTCATAGAGTTTCCTGGTTAGATTAACCTAATATTAAAAATTCAAATAACGTTCAAACAATATATCGTAACTCTAACCACAATACTAGCATGCTTTGCGGGAGTTAAAAGTTGAAATAAGAGCGCCCAGTAACAATATTTCGGGCCTCGTTTGCATCTAAATAGTTCCTTCTAAAATGCGAGGTGAAACTAAAACATACGTTTAGTGTGGTGCCTTAATTCATCGTCACGCGTGCTTCAGACGCGCCATCATTATTCGTAGACATGAAGCTCTGAAGAGCTCTTGTGTACATAATATACGTCCAATTTAAAGTTCAAAACGAAAAAGTTTGTGGGATTAAATAACTAGTAATGGTATTAGAACTTTTATAACCCATAGACTTACTGCACAAGTTTGAACGATGTTCAATGGAAGTACTTTTAAATTGGACTTAATGATATTCCATGTAATCAAAAGTGATTAAAACAATAACTATGTGAGAGGTGAAGGTACAATCGGACACAAATCCTACTAATGTGTTTGTTGCTCTTTCACGCAAAAAACTACTGAACCGATAACAATGAAATTTGGTACGTAGACAGCTGGACAACAATAATAACATAAAGGCTACTTTTTATCCCGATATTCCTACGGGATACGGACTTCTGCGGGTGAAACCGCGGGGCGCAGCTAGTGGAATATAAAACTAAATTAGCATTAATTTTACAAATGATGAAAATCAAAGCGATCCCTATTTGGGATTAATCGTTGCGCTCACACCTTGAAGGCCGTTTCTCAGTTTTCGCTCTGTTTGAGCTTAATTGATGGTCAATGATGTTAAAATACAGAGGTATAAGAGCAGATTATCGGATCAATTCTCAATGATTAGTTACTTTAATATATCAGTTAGATGTGTGTGTTTATTTTGTATGATATTGAGGAATATCGTATATTATGTAGATTAATTGAAGAGATATGTTTCTTGAAGGTGAATTACAGAATTTCCTTAGATAATTATACTATGGATCAATTTTTTGTTTCTAATATCTTGATGTCAAATTTTTAACCTTTAAAGATTTGAAGAATTGTAGTGTAGACATCGACCTCGTCATTGACGAAATAACAATGTACCTACTTCAATTGTTACTTACTTTTCTGATGACAGCGATTTAAATACCTGAAATTAATAAAATACCTTAATATTAAAAATATAGTCCATAAACACATAATGTAAGTATTCGAATTCAATTGTCGACATCAGTTTATTATTTAACTTAGCTCTTATAATGGAATATTAATTAGATAAAATTAAATGGATAAAATTAAAAAAAGAAACATACATCACTAGCTATAGTTCTTTTTACTAAGCGAACAATTTGATAATCTATAGGTGAGCTTTCACCCATAATGAATAATTTACTCGAATTCGTTTATTTATTCAGCAGACAACAGACAACAGACAACACTGTTCTATAATGCAATTGCGTCACGCATTTTGACTCCCGTCAACGCAGTTCATTTGGCGGTCATTATTCCGCAGCACGTCGCCCGTCGAGGCCTGTCACTCTGCGAGACATCACCGTGACTTGCTACGCATATAGCACATTCCCTAAACATCGGCCGATTCGTTTACTGTACGCTTAGAATTCCATTTGAATGCGCAAATTTTAACCACAAAACCTTTAGAATCGGTTTGGGGCGAATAAGTTCTCTTAATAAATCAATGGTGGTATAGACAACGTAGAATTAAGCGTTTAGAAAACTGTATTAAACACATTCCATATATAATTTAACAAACGATATATTACAATAATACTACAACAAAAGATTTATAAAAGAAGGTACGAAATTCATCCATTATATTTTAAATTCATATCCCAATAATTATTGCTGAAAAGGAAATACGGTAGCCGTGAAAGGTACCCAAGTTTTCAAAAGCCTTCACTTAGAGCTCCATTAGGAAGCCTGAATAGTTTATAAGTTAGTGATAGCTTTTGTTTTTAGTGAAAACTTTGCTATTTTCAAATAAGACCGTTACATTGAGTGAAGTCTTCATTTGTTTTTTTGTTTAAAATACTGAATATATTAAAATCAATTCAGAAAATTGTGTAAACTTAATATTGTGAAATTAATAACTTTTAAGGCCGGTTACCTACTGCTTGCTGATAATGTTTTGAAGTAATTTGTCATACGTTATTTGTTATTGATAAATTAAACAGAACATGTCATGAAGGTGTGAAATCAGTTGTTAATATATAAATTCATTATTTATTAGCAAATTAAATCACAGTCCCTTAATCATAGCTTGTCATTATTTCTATATTTCGCCGCGGCGTCCCCATTCAATGAATGCTTATAAAGTGTTCTTGAATGGTGTTTTGATTGTGTTTTCCAAGAGTATGCATTATCGTTATATATTCGACACGCGTTGTTACAATAAAGCAGGATTCACAAGGATTGTATAATAACTGCCTTCGCCGCCTTTTATGGCAAATGTTGCATACATATATATGTGAAATGTATGTAAAACTCCCAATTTTTGTACATACAATATACCAACATATTTTCAGTACAGTTGGTTACATAAAGTAGTGCATCTCATCTATTATAACAATCTAAAAATGTACAGCTGGTGTACTTCAGTATCAATCTTGATTAGATCTGTCCGAGTGAAAAGGCATCGGACTAAAATGTTAAAAAATTCTTCCTCAAATGGACTCTATTTCAGTTTAAAGTAAAATAAATTTCTCATTTCCGTAATTTGATATACGTAATTGGATGTTTCAGACTGAACATTTTTACAATGTCTGGTTATTTTCGATGAAAATATAAGATTACGAGATTTAAGTGTTGTTTTATGTAATCATATTAAGTTTATACTGTATTACACAAGAAGATCGTTGGTTATTTCGTTACAAACAAAAATGTAATAAACCTGTTAGGTGACAAAGGATGGAAGAACATAAAGTTTTATTGGTCTGTTTACTTGAGCTTCTTGAATAAGTTGAATATAAATGGCAAAAACTAACCCTAGCCGGTTGAATAGTGGAGTCATCAATATAATGTATATTCCTCACGGCTGTCGGTTTTCAAGTATCAAATTTATTTTTATGTATATTTTTATTGTTTGTGGTGAGGATTGTGTCCCTAGGGGCCGACTGAAAGAATAACGTGCGCTTTGGTAGAACCTTTTTACAAATAGCGATAAAACAATTTGTTTTCTCAACGGTAGGTGAAGCACGATAATTGCGAAATTTACTTATCTTTTACTTTTATTTATAAGCTTGAATATTTTATCTGAAGAGCACAAACATTACAATTTCGCTTATTGTAATATATAAAAAAATATTTTTACTAATTTACTTATATGTTATTATGTTAACAGTATGTATGTATTCAGTATCGGTAGTGAACCTATGAAAGCTCTTGATTGTGCAATTTAATTAAGTTAATCCTATCCATAATTACACGGAGCCAATTTTCGATATCCCTCCTGTTAACTATGATCGTTGGTTTAACAGAAATTGGTAATTTACGCATCGCGTTAGTCATAAATCCGTAACTATCGCTCACGAATTATCCGCGTTCAATTAATTTAATTTAGATATTCTATCTATTCTAGTAAATGTAAAAGTTAATATTCGTCTGTTGATCGGTTACATTTTTAAATATATTTAATTAGAATTAATACTAGTAAGAATTTGACTGGAGAATGCAAACTAAAAGAGTCCTTGGATAAGGATAAAGGTATGATATAAGTAAGAACTTTAGTAATGTAAGAATCATATTGGAGACGTTCGTCGAGGTGTTTCGCGTGTGTAACGCTGTCTTTTGAGGCCGAAATAAATGTATTATTTATTGTTTCTATTTATTAATACTACCTAATTCATCATATGTGTATTTAAACTATAGATATGTATAAAATAACGACAAGACAGTGAAGTCTTATTTATATTGTTTTTAGAATGAAATGAAGATGTAGCAAGCTAGAAGCTATGGAAAATCGGTGCAACGTGAATGGCAACATTCAAATATCGTTACCGAATATGACGGCGGCAAACAGCGCCAAATGTTATGAAGATGAAAACCGGGGACACTTGTGTCGAAACTTCAATAACAAATTGCATTGTGCCGCGACGCAGCCGATATTCCTATGAAATTGGATTGCGCTATCTAATAATTCCGATCGTGATTTCATTGATGATGTTCGTGACAGGTTTGCCGCGTTGATGATCACTTCGCCAACTTTTCTCGTTGAGGAAACAGAGCTAAGCGTCGTCCATTGTTGACTATCGATTGATTGAAAATTGTTTGTTGCAATGTGTAGAAATATATACGATGTTGTCATTTTAGTGTTGAAACAAATGCGCTTTGCAAATTGCTCAATGAATTATTATGTACGGAGGTACGTATATTATATGAGATGAATATTTGAAATAATAAATTGATCAAATATATTATGATTATGTACATATAACGTTTATTTTGTTTATATAAAATAGTACCAATAGGTTTTATATTTTAGTCGGGATCTGTTGATATTAAACCGTTTATATAAATAAAAAATTATACGTATCAATAGATTCACAAATCGCCGAATTCATCAAATAAAATATATGATCAAAATAGTCATGCACAAAAACAAAACAAGAATGATATGGCTTAGATTTTTAAATAACATCGCTTTAGTCGAATTTAGCTAGATAAATTTATTTATACGGCATGATAAAGTTCGCTTTAAATATAACGCATGGATATTATATATTTTGAAATTACTGTTTCGCTGTAGATACAATCATTTCACGTCTTGAATCGTAGGTGAAATAATTTTTGGAGGGCTATTGAATTTAAGTGATGGTTATTGGTACGTTGAGACAATTCCTTTGAAGTATTCGTACTGGATACATACTACTATAATATACATATTATTATTTTCAGTTACATATTATAGTTCTGTTTAATTTTACGTTTGTGATGTTTTGCCAATAAATAGCGGGCACATGCCTATTTTGGTACGAATTAAGTCACGTACTCTGCGGGATAATTACTGTGTAAATAAAATGGACTTGTAGTAGGTATATAATGACATTACGAAGGATGAGTCACTACGTAGAAACCCATATCCTTATTTTACTACACTTACTTACATTATGATCTAAAAGCTTTCGTAATGCTCGAAACATAAAAAAAATATTCATTATTTATCGACATCATACAACATATATTTTGAACACTATTAATTTTCAAAGGACGATCTTAAAAACGAAGGAGGTTGTCAATTCGACTGATATATTTATGGTATTGTTACCCGATAATTCCATAACAGCGATGACGTAATTCTTTGTGTTGATAGGAAAGTCAATTGGTCTCATTTAAAAATTTACAGTACTACTGCTACTACTCCCAAGGCACATCGGTGATCTTTGCAAAAGATAATTCTATCATAAATACTAATCTGAGTATACTTTAACGTGATATTATAATATTCATAATACACAAACATTTTATGATAACAACTGTTACGTAACTAATTACAACATCGTTATTTAAAGAAGCATTGTTCGGAAGATACATATTCATAAGGATTTATTTAAAAGCGTCCCAAATGCACGCCACCTCCAACCATGAATAAAATTAGCGTTCGTTAGAGAGACCACAATGAGTTATTACGGATATTATAACTACGTTAGTGTACTTTTTTGGCATATATTTAACGTTAGTTGTATTATTATGGGTGTAGAATTATCTTTTATAGCTAAATTACTGGTGTGCAGAATGTGGGAGCCATGTTTATAAAATATCAATATAAAATAAATTGTGGTAAATAGTATACTGGCGTAAGTTTTAGACTATAGAGCACATATAGATCGTGTACCTACCTATTCAATGATTAAAGAATTTTTGAAATCGGTCCAGTAGTTTCGGAGTTTTTATTTTTTATTTTTTATGTGATAGTTGTCATAGGAGCTGCTGGGACGCGTGATGGTAAGCAACAAGCACATAAATATTCGCAGAGGCTATAGGCATATAATGATATATATCTTTACTGGATAAGAGATAAGGATTAATGGAACGAATAAAGGAAAGGACTGGGTAGGGTAAGGAAAAGGATACGGGACTCCAGCTCCCCTACTCTCCAAACGAATCATAGTAGCATACCACTATTTTATGTCGATCTTCTTTAGAGTTGGGTACCTTCCGCGCTACCCAAATCGTACCAAAAAGTGCTCTGAACAAATAAACAAACTGTTCGATTTATATTATTATTAATGAATTTAGATTACCCCTATCAGACCTTTTGAATATATGGATATTAATTATAAAATCAATGATTTTTAATGGAAATGATTTAAAAATAGAATTAAAATAACCTCAAAATTTTTAATTTTTTATGTCATGTTTGAGTCTGTGATTTAGCAAGTACATGTGGTTGACCTTGTTTATTTTGGTCTCATGCGCAAATTTGTATTCCGTTGTTGTTTGTATTATAACTATTGAATAAAAAATAATAAGAAAAATGAATGTGTTTATTGCGGAAATGACTAATAGTGTCAAAAAGGGTAAAGTGGGTAATGATGTAGATCCTGCAGTATAATAAATGCAAGTTTGTAAGGATATCTGTGTGTTTCTTACTCTTTCACGCAAAAACTACTGAACCGATTGCAATGAAATTTGGTACGTAGACAGCTGGACAACTGGAATTACATAAAGGCAACTATATATCCCAATATTCCTACGGGATATGGACTTACGCGGGTGAAACCGAGGGGCGCAGCTAGTATTTAATAATTCAATTATTGAAATCGATGTCCTTCAAAGAGGAGGTTACAATTATTATTTGTCGTGAATAAGAGGGGTGAGGTGTTTTAAAAGACTATTATACTATTTAACATGAAAGATATACAATATAAGTTGATTAACGCAGTCATGTGTATTCATTGCGGATTAAATTTTAAATGTATTTTTCAAGTATTTAATGTTGAAATGACAACAATTGACAAATATAATTTTTCAACTGTCACGGCGAATTGCTGTTGGCAATTTTAGTATCTATACGAATTAGTATATTGTACCATTGTACAGAGTTTTGATTACGGTATGGATATCGCATATTAATATGTTTTGTTTGATACGAACCGAGTAATTTGCTTCTGGTTACAAATGACGATTCAAAAAAGTATTCAGTTTTGTCAATATAACTGTATTTTATGCTTTAAGTCACGGGATATGAGGTTCACACGACATATGATATATTTCAACACTTTTATAGCTTATTATTTAATTTGAAATCACGAGAAACTATGTGAATATAAAACATAATGCTCTGACCGTTATGATTCATAAACTAAAGTTATTAAAATTTTCACTTTTTAGTGAAATGTGAAATGTGAAATTAGAAAACTAAAATAATTGTAATAAGTAGTATGAAGATGCACATACGTGTGAGATAAAAATGAAAAATAAACGACATTAATACTTTGTAGTCCATTGTTTACAAAAGCGAAGTGACCGGTGGATGTTTATAAATGCGTAGGTCAGACATTACGATTACTATTGAATTATAAAATAACCATATAAAAAAAATCATATGACGTCAAAGTATTTGCAGTGACAATTCAAACTGGCTAAAGCTTGGTTAGCTAATTATTATTGTCACGTGGGAAGCTCCCACGGCAAATGGCCTAGTGTGGCCCAATCAAGTGTACTTCATAGCGATAAGGCACTCGTGGTTGCGTATTGCAAATAAGTGCAATAAACAGCATTGTTTCTTTTTCCAGCTAATCCATTTTATATCTGTATACTGTGGTAAGCGCAATGACAAAATATACTTAATGGAGTCTATCTCGTGGATAAATATAGCATCGTCATTGTGGTTCTAGTGAGAATTTAAAAAAGTGCTTTATATCGGTTAGGCACGTTCGGTTTTTAATATAATTAAGGAAATGTAAGGAATGTGAGTTACAAAATTAAAAGAGATTACTTCAAAAGCCAGTTAGTTTTGCCAAATTAATTTTAGAATGTTAGTAAAACTCAACTAAACGGAAGTGTATTTCCTGAACCTCGAAATACTAGGCTACGTTATACTCTGTTAAAAAAAACATTTTAATATAACCAAACATATGCATTAAATTGTGTTATAATGACAGAGGTGTACGCAATGACGTGCAGTGGAATTACGGAACACAATGTATAAGATCTGATCATACGCAGCCACGCTCTCTTTGATTTATCGAAACGTACAATCTAATTACAAATTATAAGGTCCTCTTTACATCACGTAATTGGCTTAGCAGGGCTGTGGAAAAATAGAAATCCGTTCTCAAGGCGAGCTCACTTTTACACTCTGTGCGCACAGATTTACGCACGATTATAGCTAATTAATTCGTTTATGAGTCTAATTTACTCAAACATTGCTTAGTAATTATAAGTGGAGTGGAATTACAGCGCATGAATCTTGTATAAGTGGCAAATAATAAGCTGGCTTTTTGATAAATAATTATACAAACGAAACTTCCGTTGTAGTGATCAAATTATGAATATTAGGTATTTTTTTGCTGTAAGTTAAATTGGTTTTGTGTAGAAAGTACGCAAATTTGTACTTACGTAGTAAGTATCTCGAAGTTAGAACACTTATTTGTCAATTTACTCACTATCATGGTAAAATTTAATAAAATTATTAAAAACATTGTCACATTGACGCGTACTTATGCAATGTTTTGGTTATTACCAAGACAATCGAGAACAACAATATTATTGTGAAACTAGAGAACATATTTTAAGGCATAGTGTGTCAATGCTTACTAGCGGAATACGCTCTTGTAGTTAACTTGTTTACCTCGTTATGTAATGTAATGTGAATATACCTGTGTAAACGTAAACAAACAAGACAGTAAAATGTAAAAACAATTTATTATACAAGTTCAAGACGAATAGCCTCCTTACGGTCAGAACTAGTGACTAGTGATTATTTATAACACAGATCAAGGCAAGGATAAACCAAGGTTAGAAAAAGCTGAGATGATTATTCTATCTTGAAAGGCTAGATGGTATATATGAATAAAATAAAGATTAATTTTCCAAAGGAAGTGCTTGTAGAGTAAGGATATTTTATAAGGACCAGCTTAGTACGTTCAGGTTTAAAACATTAAAACAACACTGGTTTCATGAAATAGTTTAATTATATAGTGACAAATTATTTTAGACTTAAGATTTGATTGTTATCAGTGTTACAGGCAGAATGTGGGTAGTATAATATAAGGTTTACCTGTTTTATCTTATCTAATCTTATAGCAAAGCTGGCTTCAGATACAATAATAATCGGTGGCAGGGTTTGTCTATCGTCTTAGACAACTAATTGTTTAATGCTGCTGCAATATTTCCTTTGAAGTGTAATGAATGACGATACAAACGATTATTTGGATCGATCAAGTTTCGAAAAAAGGGTAGAAAGGGTTGAAAGAGGGGATGAAAGTTCGTTATTGTCAAACCGATTTTGATGAAACTTGGTATGAAGATGGAGCTAAACGTGGGAAAGAACAAACCATACTTTTTAATACGAAGAAAATACTCCTTACCACGTCGCGCGATATAAGCGAATTCTAGGCGTGCGAAGTCGCGGGCGAAAAACTAGTATTTTATATTTCATTTAAACACTTCTACGAATCCGAGAAACACAAACGATAATTGGCTTTTTCAAAGTTTTTCAATTACACGTCAATTTATGAAATAGATATTTGATATAAAATTATAGTTTAAATCTATTATTTATTGCAAAATAAAACGTCCTTAATCGACATTATTATCTTCAAATTGCATCGTGCAGTTTCAATATATATTATAATTATTTCCTATCGAAACTTAGCAAATACAGTACGATACAATAACTTTGTAATTTACGTGCTTCGAATACTTTACATGACACTTGCAGATAACGAGGAGCTTGAATCTCTGTCTAACTTTGAACTACGGCGCACTGGGAAATCTTCTGAATCATGAGTTATATGCATCTGGCTGCTGGCAGGAACGAGTGCGATCAACATTATTAGTTCTGTACGGGGACCGAGATCTCCAGTGATATATATAAGTTAAAGGCAGACAGTATATTTACGTACATACTAGATTTTGGCTAATAGTTGATGGTTGCAAAGTAATGTTCTGCCTGACAGTTTTTCATAATGACGGAAAAGTGACGTTAGCGTGAACGGAATTTAAAAAATGTTTTCAAATAAGATAAATTGTAGCAAGAGGGGAATATTTATAAGAAACAATTATTCGAATATAAAATGGTTCAAAGTTAAACATTTTTTTTTATACAAAAGTAAATCAATTTTTCGTTATAAAATTTTGAAAAGTAAACTTAAAATTAGTTTGGAACATATTTGTATTAAATATAAAGTTTATAAGTTACATGTTTTAGGTTTCAATCAGGACGACGGATTAAAATACGTCATACACAATAGCATTTCGTCCGTCTGTTTTGACTTTGTGATCCTTTGATTAGATGACTCGGAGCCGTCCCTAGCATTTGTTAGAGTTGCGGTGTCGCATCTTGTGCAGCATTTGTAGCCGTAGTTCACAACTTTGTTGGCTTTTACTTCGCTGTTTTCCGTCTTATACGATCGTGCTATACAAATAATTCTAGCAGGAATTGTTATATTGACAACTCAGCGTTTATTACATGCCAGTCAGATGCACCGAGGAATATGTTTTATTATTTTTGGTTTGAAGTGGTTTTTTTTCTTGTATTCATAAATACTGTTCTGACCTGATGTTTTGACCAAATAAGAAAATTATTCTTTCCCCATATACTAAACAGGAAATTTTAACACTAAATTTATCAATTACAGCACCGTGTCGTCACCCTGCTACAATAATAATTAAAAATTTATTAAATTTATTCCCGCCATAAAGTTCGGTTGAGCATCTTCGACAGCCGTTACAAATATAATTAATGGAATGCTGTAAAACGTCTTTTACATGTGACGACGATATTAATTGCTTGTGATGTTTGAAGAGCGGCTTAATTATAAGATATTATGTGGGTGGTGTTGTTTGGCACGATATCGACGTGAGTACGTATTAAAATGTAGCTTGTCTTAGAAAAAACGAAAGAGCCAGTATCTGACGAACAATATTTGTAAGCCGAGTTACAATTACTTTGTGGGATAAAATAATGTTCGTCGATGAAAGCAAAAAATATTAATTTAAATATTATATTAAAAATTTTGAACGTTATATTACGTAGAAAATATACTAGAAAAACCTCTAAGGATAAATTATCCCTCAGAACGTTCACGACTACCAAGAACTTTCACTCCAACTTTGGATTTTCCTTTGCGCTATCTGATACCGTTCTATTATCTGTAACAGCTGTAAGCAAAAATGTGAAACTTTAAAGAGTGCAGAAAGTCACAAATACGTTGATTAATTAAGCCGGCAAAATCGAAGTTCATAAACTTATTATCACGAGCGGTAACAGTCAGCCTCTGGGTGTCACGCCAGCGTTGAATAATGACGGCGGGTGACATTTAATTTCGGATACAAAAGGCTCTTTATGCTGTTTACCCTAATCCATTTATCCTCGAACTCCGGATAATATTGACGGGGGCCTTTAAACTTTCCGATACTTAATTATATTAACAGAACTCTTCAGCTATTGTTTGGAAATTGTACAAACGCTCGATGGCCCTTGATATATTGATATTGGAAATGAAATAGTTCTGAATTTCGGTGATGTATTGCCTTTATTTCTATCTTAATTTTCTATTGTTTCTATTTTGGGCTTCATTTTCTGATGTTTCTATTTCAGGCGATGCTATTATTATAATACAGGCATATAGTGCATTGCCGCAATAACCGTGAAAGTTTATTGTAACATTTTGTTTAAGGTATCTGGAATTTACGTGGAGTTAGCACCGAAATCCTTTGTCTGCAAATTATCACAATAAATATAGAGAAAGTTAATATGAAGCTCTTTTCATGCATGTGGCAAAGAAATTCCTGTTTTAAATAAAACATTGATACCCAATCTTTTTGTTTTAAAATGGACGTAATTTTTTATTTTTGCCACAATATGAAATCTAGTAAAATTGTTAAATTACGCCAAACTGAATTGCAAGAAAACCTTACGTCTATGATAAATAACAAGACAAAATTCCCCCATCAAAAATTGATACAGTCGATACATTTTATTAGACGCTAAGTCCTTCACGAACACCTGAGTCATGACAGTACAATCCAATTATACAATTAATAAGCGCGAAGGCGTTAATATTATCTGTATCTAGCATCTAGAAATTGTATTCGATATATTAAATTGTATTTTCAATCGCATGACATATTACATTATTCATAGACAATTATAATCTCGAAGTCAAAAGTTAAAGTCGAAAAATTAGGTATAAGTTTGTTTATATAATGTAAAATAAATTATGTTATCAATTAAAGGATAAATGTATGAAATTTATTTTTAATTATAAAACGATACTGTATCGCTATTTTAATAAAATGATACGTAAAACCCATAATCCGCAAAATCCCATTGGGACTAATAAACATTAACATACTTATTACAACGCCTCATTAAGTAGTAAGTTAAACCGTGAATGCATTTTTAATCAATATTAAACGTTTAATTAAAGTTGGTCAGTGGGCTTTTACATTGAAAGAGATTATAGTTGCCGGCGTATGCAGTAATTGCTTTTATATATCACAACCGCAGTAATGCCTTTACTGATTCGCTACCATCTCTGCAATAAAGTTAAATATTTGTATGGAAATAAAGGAACTTGAACATTGTATTTGAGTATGATTGTAAAAGTTCAAAGATTTTTTGTGCATGTTTATTTATATTCTTCAGTATCGATTTTTTGTACAGAAATAAGAAACAAAGATTTTATAAATAATGAACAATGGTACAATAACAACAACGGCCACTGCAAGCAAGCTTCATTACTACTTTTGTATGGGGTAGTCGAGCAGGCTTCAGCTCGAATTGGGCCAGCTCGTACCGGGGAAGTACCACACCCCCGCAAGAAGACCGGCGTGAAATAGCATATTGCTGCGTTTCATTCGGTGAGTGGGGCAGCTGGAGGCCCATATCCTCTTCCTTACCCTTCCCAATCCTTTCCTTTATTGCTCTCTTCAATCCTTTCCTAATTCCGTTCCAGTTTGCAGTCGGCAATCCATTAGAAGAGGCGTAAGGTCTGCATTCGACCTTACACCTGTCCAAATATTCATGGGCGGTGGTAGCGCTTACCATCAGGCGACCCACCAGCTCCATTGCCGACTATGCCGACATAAAAAAGTAAGCTACATATTTTACTTGCAGTGGCAGTTGTTTGTTAATAATTGATTATTATTAAATAAGAAGTTAATAAATAAATCTAGACATATTTTTGGAAAAAAGCCAAGCCAAAGGTATTGGTAAAGCGAGCTTATTAACTCCTTCACAGTTTTATATCATTAAAATTGTATATTTAAGAAAGCAGCTTTCCTAAGTACTATTTTGAACTAAAATAAAAAGGCATAACTTACGTTTCTGAGTGGTACTCTTGCTCTTGAAGACGGCTCTCACGAACTTAGACGGTCTGTAAAAACAAAAATTCTTTTTGAATAAAATTGCTGATAGAAAAATTATTTATTCACTGAGCAAATGTACTTTACTAAATTAATGTTTTGATTTATGATGTTACATTTGTGAGCTACGGTTGAGAATTTTTTAATGATTTTTTTTTCATATTTATGACTAAAGTCTCCGCTAAAGGGAATACTGAATAAGGTCCAAGGACGGAAGATACTTTTATTAGGGAACATTACCCTTTGATGGTAACTCCCTCCAACGTCAATTTAACTGTTTCCGGTACATATACAAAAATATAGTCGTTAAGGGTTTGAAACCTAAAAAATAAAAAAAAAATTGAAATGAAGGAATTCAAGGTAAGTTCTGTTAAAACTTTCCTTCATAATTTGATTGAACTCAACATTGATCCTTAAAAACATCTGAAAAAAAATAAACACGATATTTTCAACTTCCCATCATTGGAAACGTCTTTCTCTATGACGTATTTGTTTTATTCGATTACATTCATTGACATTACACTCGGCAGATCCGGCCCGGTAAGTCCGCGAGGGCTGAATCGATGTTGTCACAACTCACAACGACGAATAATTCATGAGCCGCGAGAGGGCGGCTACGAGGTGTTCGATGTTTTGTAATAGCTACAAGCTTGTACGAATCGATCCATTGTACTATTATTATGCAAAACTCGCTGACGCGCAAAATACTGGCGAGCGCGCATTGCTCTTAAAGGTTGGCGAAATGTAGGACAGTGCAAGTGTTCAAGGTTGGATCGCGAAATGGGAAAAATAATGCCATT
>NC_052118.1:3369282-3373623 GCF_012273895.1 Zerene cesonia | reverse complement strand
AAATTTTTCAAATTAAATACATATTATTACTATAATCGGTAATTCGGTACTCCGAATATAGTAACACCAATTAAATTAAATAACATATTATGTTTTATTATACCATAATTTTAGAGTAACACTTTATTTTGACTGACAGATCATGCAAAATTAGATCATGCAATAATCTAGGTAACTGTTGATAATCTTATTACAATGTCAATAGATTTTACTAAATGTTTATATCCGTAAAGCTTAATATTTAATATACGAAAGCAGCAGTGACAATGTTTGATAGAATTATGAATAACTATATTATAGTTTCACAAGTTACTATGCACGTTACGTGTCGAAATAGGTCACGCACCTGTTGTTACCGCAGTCTCAAAGAAAATCGTTATGGTTAGTATATGGTATAGGTATTTTATGACGGTTTTTAGTTTTTAGTAACTTATTGCGTCCTGCAACTGAAATGCAGAATTTCTTTTGAAGATCTCATTCCTCATCAACAAAGATAGTGCTTAAAATGACCCTAACTCTAATGTTATTGTACAAGTGTCTCATCTAGATTCTAAATGAATTTGTACATAAATAATTTGAAGATTTCCGTGAAGCAGTAATGCCGATTGGTTTATTTTATTACAGCTTTCTTCTCCCCTTCTTTTCCTATTGAAATTTTCTATGTCATTTTCAACGGACGATACTCAATCAATCAATCAACGTTTTTATTGCATCGGTGTTATAAAATTTACTTTCAATTTGGACGTATTTTTTCTGTGTTCATTTGCTTTTATTTGTGTCTTCGTTTATTTGAAAAAAACAGTCATTAACATAGATTATAATTATTTTAAAAATAAGTGTTGGTCACCAACAAAAAAATACCATCAAATAAAATATTATGAAACATAACACCATACCAATTGCTTTGTTTATATGAATGCTTTATATCCCATGACATCATTTCGTAAGAAAAAGGCTCATCTGCAATTATAGGCGATAATATCTTATCACTAAAACCCATGACCCAAATCGCTAATTACACAAATCTCTAGTTTACTTGACATTGAAATGAAATCCATTAAGAGTTTCCTAACAAATGAGCTCAAAACGGATGTCTCGTAACTCTTTCAATTGTTATTACGTTAATAGTATTGTCTTGTATTTAATTATTCTGTACATATTCTCACCTCAGCGTTCCCAAAGTCATTAATTACATCTCAGGTTAATCAAATTCTAAACGAGACATATGAGTAACAAGAATTTTTAAGTAAACATCGTAGGCGTTTTTTGTAATTGATTAATTATATGAATGAAGACGAATTGAAAGGATTGTAAATAAACATAGATATATATTATTATTTAGTTTATAATGCAAGAAGTTGAAGACTTCAACATATCAATCGTAGGTACATATATAACAAGAATGATTAGTATAAAAACAACTAACGATTATTTATTATTAACGGCCTTTTTACGATCTCTCGTTACCATTTGAATAAAAATAAAAGTCGGAAAAAAACAAATTCATCCTTAACCATGGTTTTTGGTCTCCATTTTGACAACTTATATAGGTACAGATATATAAATATGGGTGTGCATATATAACTATATAATGTTCATTTTATATACACAAACACACACACGTACATTAGCTTGAAAAGAATATAACCCTCTTTCTATTGCAGTCGGATAAAAAGAATCGTTATTCTAGTAATGGTTTCAAGCTTATTTTTTTTCAGTTACACTTATGAATATCAAGTCTATGTATTGGTATCGGAACAAGTATCGATTTTATCAAGCTTGTAATAACAACAAAATGGAACATTGACGGAATGCCGATAAATATTTAAGAGCTTTTATGTGATAAGTTCACTACACAGGTATCAAAAATCGGTCTCTGAAAGCTGTATTCTCATTGTATTAGATACTAAAGTTATGTGAAAATATATGTGTATTAATGTGATAACAATAATGAGGGATTAGTTTACTCGTAGCTGCCACAAGACCAGTTAACGCGTATGTAAATTGAGATATCTTCTATTAATTAAGTTCAACGTTACACATGTTCACGTCTATTTATCGAGAGGAAACATTAATAATGGCGCTTCTGTTATCTGCTTGGTTACATGTATTGATGACGATCGCTCTTGTATGTACTAACTGTGTGTGTAAGGAGCATATATATACATAGGTTATAGTTTATTTAATCTTGTGATAATAATATATATAAAAGAAATGTTCATCAAATCGCCTTTATCCCTTTATTAGAATACTATATATATAAATATATTGTCATACATTTAAATTTCTCTATGTATATTCCAGCTTATTTTTAGTTTCATAATATAAGTCTTCATCTAATATATAAAATTCTCGTGTCACAGTTTTCGTTGCCATACTCCTCCGAAAGGGCTTCACCGATATTGATGAAATTTTTTGTGCTTATCCGGTATCTATGAGAATCGGCCAACATCTATTTTTCATACCCCTAAATGATAAGAGTAAGACAGAACAGCGTTTGCCGGGTGCAGCTAGTTATTTATAAAAGTGTATTATAACTACACATTTATGCATATGTATACATTACATACATTTTAGAAGCACCACTGAACATAATCACCTGTTTAAAACATCGAATATTTAAATATTCCTGTTATTAAAGGCGCTGTTAAACGCAAAAGGGAAGCGCCCCAATCACTCGGCAAGTCGATACAAATTAATATTGATGTTTATCGCAAGCCGGCGACAAAATGCCCGTGTTCCATCATCCCACCCCCCATCAGATGTCACGAATTTTTCATCCGTTAAATCGGGTAAGCTCGTCAAATTGAAATATATTGTAATGATTGAATGCATTAAATTGATGTGTTCTTAAAATTGCAGATATAATTTTTTGACCGGGTAATCCGGTAGCTTATATTGTAATAATAATATAATGTTAACTTACGATTCGTAATCCTTAAATAAACATTTCATAATGTACAAACAGGTATTTAACAACGTAAGCGTAAATGTGACTACGTTCGGTTGAATATATGTAGTCAATAATATATCTATGAGTCATAATTGTACAGGCTTTATATAGGTTTACATTGGTGAATCTTGATTAATATGTTTATATACATCATCATCATCATCATCATCATCATCAGCCCTTATATGTTCCCACTGCTGGGACACAGACCTCCTATGAGGGTATAATTTTTGATATTCATTATTAGTATATGTTTATAAGTTAAATTTATGTTTCCCTAATTAAAATTTACATGTACAGAATTCACACAAGCAAATAAAGAAGATCTCATTTGATATGATTAGTAATCAAAATCTCCTCTCTCGCGTCACACATGTATAAAGCTAAAATAATATTATTACTCCACCAAATAAATGGCGTA
This sequence comes from Zerene cesonia, assembly GCF_012273895.1. NCBI lineage: Eukaryota > Metazoa > Arthropoda > Insecta > Lepidoptera > Pieridae > Zerene > Zerene cesonia. Next base: position 3,370,249 of record NC_052118.1, on the reverse strand, counting down.
CTTAGCGCAAATGCATCAGCAGAAAATATTGAGGTGCGCCAACTCATTTACCTCGAGCTTTCACGTGAAACGTAACACGAAAAGGCCTTTAAGTCACATTAATTACTCAATATATTTGTGTTACCATTATTTACTATAATTAATGTCTGCACTGTGCTTAGGAATGTTTGTAATGAACAATACGCGACGTTCGAACCTTCACTTATTTCGCTGTCAAGGCAATGTCAAATGTCATATTATAATTGCTATAACGACTATGTTTAAAATACAGTTCTCCTCTCCCCGTTTACTGACAGATTCTTATCTGTTCATATTAATATAAATGATATTTGACAACCTTTCAAAATTTTAAGCTACTTGTTTTTTTATTTCAGTCAAAATAAGTGTACCCATATTTTATCAAAGTATTGAGATTTTCATTCATTTTCTATTTTATTCTTAAAATTTTGTTAGCGCCAAATGACGTCATACATAAGGAGGAATATTTTTTTTCTAAGCTAGTTTGGTTTAAACAAAGACTGTAAGTACCTACTGACATTTTTGTTAATTACACAGTAATAGAGATGTCAGAACTTTTTTTTTGTATCTGGTAAAAAATTAATTCTTATGTTTGTTGTGTCTTCTTCTTCTCTTAATTTATGGGTCTATCCAATAAATAGATACTCCGCCAATGTCTGTTATATGCGGGAGAGACAGAACTCAAATTTCATACAGACGGACTAATACAGTTGTGGTGGTGTTATTTATACCTATGTACCCTATTTATTTTTTCGATTTATGTTTTTAATTATTTCTTGCTGTACGTGCGGTTGGTATAGAACTTTTTTTATTTCATCGCATTCCTATAAAAAGCAACGATTAGCATTAATATTAATATAGTAATGAACCGCTATAGTACTTAGTCTGGCCATAAATACTGTTACACTTAATTATAAAAAAATATTACATTTGAATTTCGAATCTGTCA
>NC_052118.1:3338732-3368282 GCF_012273895.1 Zerene cesonia | reverse complement strand
AATAAATGTTATTTGCAGTTAACAATTTTCTTTTTTCTTTATTACAATATTTATGGCAAGACTAGGTATATGTTATTATAATTGACCTAAATACTTTTAGAACAAACACTCTTTCGAGGGTCATTTATTGACAATGAACTCAAAATGTCCAATACAATGCACAATAAATAGGCTGTTTATAGAATGTCGATCGATCAATTGTTTTATATTACAATCATATCAGGTCGGCGTCCTATTGTTCAAACTTGATTGATTTGAGACAAGCAAATTTAAAGATCAATGTCTTTAGAATAGGCTTACTCCCGATAATACTAATGTTAATTTGAAGCTTTGTGCTACTGGACATCGAATAATATTGATTTGGTTTTGATTAGATAAAGAAAGATTGGATATTATATATCATCCTTATGAACTATCATATTGTGATGCCTAAACATATTTTACAAAATGGTTAATTAATGTTTCATGGACTTTAAAAGTTCCATGAGACATATTCAGATCGAAAAAAGCATGTTCCGAGATTTCTGTTTAAGACCGTTTAAATAAATATACCTAATAGTGTTTTACTTTAACTTCTTAATATGTAGTAATTATTTAGCTGCTGGTGAGAAAATAAGACCAGACGACCATCGTTTCTCAAGGTGATGTACTGTGACATTTGAATCGTGTATACAGAATACTGAATAAACATTTCAATAAACATAATGTTATCCTTTGTTCTATTTCTATTTAAAGACTTGTATAAGGTTAAGATATTATCGAACAATGTGCAAATCAATATAGCATGAAATTCCTTTAGAATTGCTTTTAAAATAGCCACTCAGGTAGGTCTTTTGAACAATTTGCCCTGTCTTGAGCCGAGTCACGAACCTGACCGAGCTCATTGTGAAAAATGTACGCAATTCTATTGTAGAGTATATTTGAAACTACTTACGGATTTAAATAAAAACTTACTGCATAGCGCGCATTATGTTTTAAAGCATGTGTGGAAAGTATATTTCGCAAACCATTTCGTAGCTGTTATATCACTTGGTCTAAGTTGAATGTAAACAGACTATTCGTGGTTTAATGTATTATTGTTTAATTAGATTAAGATTAAGGAAGAGGAACGTACAAATATTTAAGCATTCATTCTTGTTACAATGTCAATAACTTCATTAGGTGAACGCAGTCAAATTTGATATTTAATTACTAAGCAAATGAGATATTAGAATGGCAATTACTTATATCAGAGTAATTTATCAGATCAATGACAGCGATATGCAAATTACAATAATAATTGTTTTACTTATTGCACACTTAGCCATTGTCTGAGTTATCAATCAAGAGGGAATGCCAAATTTAATGGTCGACGCTTGCGCTGGTACAGTAGTTTCGGTCACGAGTTGGTACAGAACATATAGTATTTATAACTATAAATACATATGTAAATTATGTATATTTTAATTTGATTAATTTTACAGAATTAATTGTGAAAAAACGCTTAGCTTTACTAAAAAGTACACCACCCTATACTATTACGTGGACATTTTTTTTTCAGAATTCGATTCTCACAAAATTAACAGACAGGTCTATATTTCATAACCCTTTTTTTTTGACAGTGGGCATGCTCACAATAGCGTTCCATGATATTTGGATATCCATGATAATGGGTTCATATGAGTGGGACAATTTGAATAAAATATTAAGAAATATTCTCTGAATCAAATATAATGTTTCAGTGATTAAATGCACCGTTATATGCTCGTGTATTAAAACTTTTTATGTTTTAAATTTCAAGAAAAAATTATAAATTGACTCCTAGTATATATATAGTGTAGTAGTAAAATTATTTGAAATTTCGTTCCCGGTCTCTTGTATGCCGGGGGCTGAAATCTACAGGCTTGAAGTGTTCCGAGCACTTCAAAACTGTATCTGATTTTCCGCGTCATCCACTCATATTTATAGTTTTATTTAAAGCGCAATTCGCCTCGCAAAAGTGCACGAGGCGTTTAAAATTTTCCCAAAATTATGTTTTCATTCGTGTGTGTCACCGTTTAAAATTCACAAAACATAACCGTTGGCAATTTCTTCCTTGAAAAGTTTCGTGAATTCACTATCAAGTATCAATTATAGTAGCGAAATGATAAAATTATGTAACAAAAGACCTTGAAACTTGACCGCAGTCGTGACTCGAACCGTCCGGTCAGAATGTGTGTGCCAAGTGACAGGCGGCCGCGAATGGTTAATTAATATCGTCGTGACTTATGCTATAAGGTCACAAGCATACCGCTCATATTTTAAACATATGAAATAAATAAAACAAAACATATATCAACGATTTAATTAGTCCTTATTTTGGATCAAAGAGTGACTGTAAATTACCTATTGGCATGTTAAAACTAGTTAGTAAGTTAGAATGGATGGATGGGTGGTTGGATGTTTGTTACTCTTTATGCGAAAATATCAAATATTTATCATATTTGTATATTTGATACGGAGATAGATTATATTCTGGTAAATATAGCTTTTTTTATCCCCGAATATCGTCCTAGTGACGCCGCGGGTTATAGCCAGTTTAAAATAAAAACGATTGATAACTTAGACAGTTTTATAACATTTATAATATCGTATCAATGAATTAAACTCTATAACCGCTGTATTCTATAACTTTCACCAAACAATTATACTAGTGAATAGCTCTGATAGACGCTTTGACTCACAACTTAGGTCCATATTTACGACCGCTGGAAGCCGTGACAGGCTCAAAACGTTACGAACGGGGACAAATGGGCTAAACAAACCTTATAATGACTGACTTACCACTTATTACTATTTGTAATAAGTAGTGGTAAGGAGTTACTAGCTGACTCATATCAATAACTTATTGTGTAGTTCTCGTACTAATGCAGCTAATTTTAAATTGAATAGTATCTCGTACAGTGACAAATGATAGATTAGATGTATATTGAATTTTAACCGCTCAATTTATCAAATATGACAATTTTCACCTTTAAAGTCAAATGGATGAAGAATTAATAGTTAAATGTTTCTGAAATACCAAATTAGAAAGCATTTATTTATACGAGTATATGTTAGTTCAAAATATGGAATGTTTCAACATATTCCATATTCATATTCTGTATTCCATATTTTATGAAGAAATTTAATATCCTATTTATTTGATTAGTGTTACTTTAATAAAAAGTAAATTTTGTATTACGTATATATATTATATTATATTTATATGTGGGTCGAGCACGCTTCGGCATGAATTATGCCACTTCGCGCTGGGGAAGTATCACTTACACAGAAAAACGGTGTGTAATAGTAGTATGATACTGTGATTTGTACGGTAAGTGAGGGAGCTGGAGGCCTGTTTCCTTTTCCTCACCCTTCCCAGTCCAATAGGATGCAGCAGTCCAATCGCATGAAGCGTATTCGCAGAGGCACTACCTCTGTTCATAGGCGGTAGAACCGTTATCATAAGCCGAACCACCAGCTCAGATGCCCCGCAAATGGCATAATGGATAATTAATCTAAATTTTTTTAATAGATCAACGGACACAATAAATGCAGATTGTAAACTTGTTTTTATTGCATTGTTTCTTTTTTCGAGTTTCTTTGTTTTTGTTTTTTATCGAAATAAAGGAACATGCTATTCGGTATGGTCTATGGCATCATTGGTTAAGATAAAAATTATGTGTGATTAATGTTGATAGCATAAAAACTTGTAAGTTTTAAGAAAAAATAGCACAAGAAGAGCCTAGATGATCCCTAAATACTTTGTTATGATATCATATCTACTAATGATTATGATCAAATAATTGGAAGGTATATTACTCATCGTATCCTGTAAAACAATGTTACTTGTCTTTTATTTTTAGCAACAAAAAGGATATACGTCGGCTTAGATTTTAATTAACTTACTTGGACTTTTTGTTTACGAACAAAAATCGAAATGACTAATCGGGTTGTTAATAAAAAATACAAAACATGTAAAGTTGTTAATTGATACATTAATTCTTACATTTAGTTAAAACTTTTTGTTGCTCACAACTCACGTTGCAAAAACTGTCACTAACATTAATGAGCAAGTTCTCGGTAGTTATCAATTAATTATACAGCAATTTAAATGCTTAGCAAATACCTATAAACTTATACTGATACGTAAAAAGACCTTAACTTTATAAATCAGTTCCATAAATTACATCAATGTTGTTCTTACGAAAAAATTTATGATTTATTGCACACATGCTTTTTTATTCGAATATAATTTGCAGTAGGTTGAGCTCTGCCTACACGTTTATAAATGAAGCTTTAATACTTGTAAGAGGCTTCATTATGTGAACATCGGAAGCGCGTTAACATCGCATTGAGCCTCCGTCGCTCGAGCGAAACTAATTCAATTACGTGTTAGGTTTATAGATTTATTTGGATTATTGTTGTATTTTAGTACTATGCTTTATTTTTTTATTTATTTATTGCTGTTTATTTTACTGTGGTTAAACCATAAATATTTTATTTATCCTGTTTGTGCCATTGTAAAATAGCTTACCCTAATAAATGAAATTGGGGTTAGCAAATAATTAGCCAATAGTAATTGTAGGTCAAAAGCGTGTTCTATTAGCTAAATATATAGAATTTATGTCATTCATAAGGAAATAAAATTGTATACTTATATGTACAAGATTTAAATGGACTTGTGCTAAACTTAAATTTACTAAAGCTAAGAGAAAATATGAAAAAAAAAAACGATATTTGGAATCTATTCTATAACATCAAATATATATTTATTCATAGTTTATCTTTTGTTATAAACGCTTGTTTTCGTGGGATTGTAGTGGAGTGTGTAATTTTTATTAGGTATTATTTTTAACATTAAAATTGTTACATTTATAACCATTTTGTTTCACATATAAGATTGCACATATAAGAACATTTATAGTGTGGTGAATATTTTTAACTGCCAGATGTAGAAAGTAGGAAGAGGAAAGTAACCGGTCTTTACTAATTTGGTACGTGTGAGCTTAGGATGTGTTTTGATATCTTAAGAATCTTAAGAAAATACAATATAACGATGTCTGGCAGAACATAAAAAATTGACATGATTATTACATGATTTAAATTTTTAGTTTCATAGCATTGTAATGCTTTAAAAATGATATTGAAATAATAAATGAAAAAATTGATGATTAGGTTTTTTTTTGCTACGGTTTGACAAATAGACGCGGGTTTGAATTCCGCCTCGTCATAATTTTTTTTTCTATTCTTTAAAAATGTATCACCTTATTTATCCAAAAGCTGTTAATTAAATATGAAAGAACATTTGTAAGAATGGTGATATGTTATATCATTTTAAATCATACAAATTCATAAATAAATCAATATAACATTGAACTATCACTAGATTTGTCTCAGGTACAAGCCTATAACTGTTAGTTATCTACATTTATATGTGCATAGATCATCATTACAGTAACAGTTGGGAGTGATGAATAATTACGACGTTTAAAACTGAGTACTCGAATTATATCACGCCGTTCGTTGCTAACGACATCCATTCAAGTAAATGCCACGGATGATATTTAAAATATCGGATATTAATTCAAGTTTAATCTCCGCTATATGTAATGAAATTTATATTCGTTTAACTGGTCGCTATATCCGCAATTTATTCGTCCGTGCAAACAACGTGTATCACACATTTTGTTTTAAAGCTGCTTCCTTTTCGTGTGAGAGGTTTGATTAACTAGCTAGTATACGGAAATATGGATATAATCATTGTTTTTTCTTCATTTAATAGAAACATCACGCTAACTTTCTAATAATTATATTTATTAGATAAGACATCGTGAACAGTTTAAACTATAAAGAATAACATTTTACCTCATAGCAGAATCTATTCAAGAATTGTTTGTTTGTAGCAATAAAAATATAATTGATACCTACATTAAAGTAACAAATCATTTTTATGACTTCCAGATAATTATTTTCTTACAGAATTTTACAACAAAACGGAAAAAGTCGCTTAGCAGTGTTTTTGGCGAAAGTTGCGCGCGATGCGTAAAGATAACTAACTTTCAAAACTTCCATTTTTTGTTTGTATTAACGTAACTGTTGTCTCTAAACTATTCAACAAATCACTTTCCATGTCTTTCTAGTAACCTTATTACTGTGCTAAGATTGGACTTGGCCATGACTCGGAATGCATCGGAAAGTTATTGACTTTTGATAATGAAACCAGTTTGCGCCAAGCTGACCGAGAGTACGTGGCCCCGTTCAATACCAGTCGAGCCTGTCTTGTAATTGTCGCCTTTCCTACTTTATCTATTACACAAGTGTACATTGCGTCTTTTATTCACTTTCATTTTGCATGCGCCTATCTAAACGCGAAATGTACGAGGCTATGCAGAGCTGAGCGATGCAGTCGCGTTCCTTTTTAAAATCACTTCGTAACTTAATGCGAGTCAGGCTTACGGTCAACGATAGCTCTTAAGTCGTCGTTAAGTAACCGGCAAATAAGATTGCTTTTTACACGTTCTGAAAAAGAAGAGTTTCCACAGTAAATTGTATTTTAAAAGTGCTTTTACTGGTAAAAAATTTAATAATAGAAACTCGTTGAAAGTTTATTAGACTAAGTATCGATTGTAGAAAGTTGCGTGGTTTTTATTGCTAATTATACTTTGTGTCTGCAGCATCACGTACGTTGAGATGAAATTGATAATAATAAGCAGTTAGGGAGGTATCTAATAAACGGCTTGACGCGGAAAACCTGTGGCTTTTGGTCACGAAAAGTTTCGTAAAGGTACCACTTGTCTCTGACAACAGATCAGATTTGTTTTGCAAGATGTCTAGAAACTATTTTCTACATTTGCTTAAGTGTTGTTTTCCCTTGTCCTTGTGCCAATAATTTCGAAACCAACTTAGCAATTTGTTGTTATTGTTGTAGTGATTCAAACTTGTCAACTAATAAAATATGGTGCGAGAAATATAATTTTTGGAGGAGCAAAATAAAATTTTAAACCAAGCGAAACTTGTAGGACTAGTAGGCCAGGATTAGTATGGATTGTATTGATATTGTTTCATAATTTATTTTGGTCTTTATATTGTGGCATTAGGGTTGAGGTTTGTTGTATTAAAACCATTATAAATAGTCACAGAACTAATATTATTACTAACAATATACGTTAACTTAAACCAATATTGTTATTGACGGTAGCCTCCGATGTGGGAAATTGAAGACAAATTCCTTGAAGCGACTATATAATATTCTACGTAACATAATCTATTGATGAAATGTATATTGTACTCCTACGATGTGGATATGTTTGCTCAATATGAACGTATATTTATCTCATTGAAAACGGAACGTATTCGGTACCTAAATAGCATATAAAGTTTTTGGATACATGTAACGATTTCCTTTTAAAACATATCCGAATAATTTTCTATAGTTGCGGACTATACCGATTTAATCAGCCCGAAGTAATGTCTTAATACTATCATTTGAATTCAACTTTAGATTCGCTTCAGTATAATTTACCGTAACAACTTGAAAATAATCTAGCACTCGAAACGAGGAATGCAAGTGCAATTTTCGTACAATAAACTGTTTCTTGTTTAACGCCGGGAAAATGAGAGGACGTGGGTAAAGAGTGAAGGTAGTTTACTTAAAGCTGGTTTGGACGTCTTCGGCGTACATTAATAAAGAGACCTGTTCCTCGAGACCAATCTCGTGCCGGAGACTTCCTATCTACATAGGATATCTTCTAGCGATGTTGCACACTGGTTGTTTTTTTATTTCATCAGCAGAATAACTGTAGAAGCTCTCTTTCATCATCATTTGAATTCTCCTTGAATAATAGATAGCTTGATCTATTGTTCAAGGGGATATTAAATAAACATCTACATATAAAACAGTTATGTAATGCCTTAAATAATCCATTTATTATAATAAATAACAACGCTTTATTTAGAATCAATTACTGTGATCATTAAGAATCATGTGGGCAGTGAGAAACTATAAGCATAAACTTAATTAGTTCATGTCTTTATTAGATAACGAATCGAATAATTTATGAATGATTAATTTATTTATAAACTGATAAGTAAATACTGATTTAGAAACATGAAAAAATTCAAAACCTCCTATTTCCTTAATGGTATAAATTTTCTAGAAATAATTTGCCTGAATGGCTTTAACAAAGTAATTGTGAATTGCTGTAAGTACTTCCGACATTAAACTGTCACAGTCTATCATTTGCCTCAGCGATAATTTGATTGATTCAAACAAATTGTTAAATATTTTTTGTACGAGTTAGTCATGTTTTACATTGATGTTTTTGTGTTAACTAAAAACAACTATGATTAATTATTTCTATCCGTTGGAATAGCAAAAAACTATATCTTAAAATATTCGATGTTTAATTGTAAATATTCTTTCCAACACAATTGTTTACGGTCAATTTCAAAGTATTATCATTAAATACACATATAATTTAAACGTGAGTTTTGTGGTTATTTACATTTTGAAACGATTTCATTTCAAGAATACTTTAAATTGTAGTAATTAACAAAAAGGTAAAAGCGTATAGTGTGGTCGACCCTTGTCCCATACATTTCGCCCACTGCAGAGACGCTTAGTACAAAACGGGACAAACTCTTGTTTTAAAGAGCGGCAAGGGGTAAGCACGCTGCTAAGAGAACAAATAGATTTCGTGTTCACCTTGTCGGGAAAGGACTATTGTTTTAACGAACTCCATGTTTATTTTCAAATTATTTTATTAGCTTGCACTAATTGCAATTTACATCTTAGAAGAGTGTTTTAAATACACACATTGCGAGCAAATCATCATCATCATTGTTGGTACATAGGCTTCCTATGAGGATTCAGGCCATGATCCACCACGCTGGCCAAGTGCGGGTTGGCAGATGTCACATGTCGTCGAACTTTTGATTCTTGGATATACCAGTATATTCACGATGATTTTTTCACCGTTTTGAGCAGTGGTGATGCTATCCATATTAATATTTGCACGCTCGCCTGGTCTTGAACCCACGACTTATCGATTTTAAGTCCGAGGTCCTCACCACTGAGCCACCGCTGCTGATTCTGGTGCCATCACTTTGTGAACAAATAGTGAACATTTGTTGGGTTATTTAGCAAGAAATGTCGCCATTGTAGAACTACGCCTATAATTAGGCTATTTTTATGACTAGCCATTGTGTTTCAATATTATCAGTCTAGAAATTGCAGCAGGCAAGGAGATACTTATTCATCCATGACTTATTAACGAAATTACTACCATTATAAAACTAGTAACCTCGATATCATTACGAACACTTGAAATATATACAATAGCGCTGGTATTTTGTTTACTACGCTCTCGTTCTGCTTGCTATGAAATTTCGAAATTTCTAAAGGTTTATTGCAGTTATTACTTTATATGAACGTATAAACGAGCTTTATAGCTCTATACGAATATCAAGGTACATACAGTAATGAAATAACATTTTAGTATTCAGCGATAATGGGCGTCGTCGAGGAGTCTCTTTGTAAATATAAATTGTGCTATTCGTGAATTATGAAATTTCCAAAGACGGGCGTACGTAACAACTCTTCAATTTCCTTTTCATCCTGAATCCATTCAGGATGCGAAAGCATTTCACTTCAACCCGAACATCCAATCGGAACTCTCAAAATAAAATATAATATTACAAATAGGCACTCTTAATAGCGTACGAGGTGAATATTAAAATGCCCTTCCATTGTCCAAAATCAGGCATTCATGCTTGATTTTTTCAGGAAAGTCAATAATATCTTATGCGTTAAATTCATGACACGAACTCTGAACGAAATATGATTTATGAGTGCGTACGTTATAAATAAAATATGAAAATGGCCCGGTTATATTTTTGGGGTAATTTTTTCATGTCACTGTAAATTCACGTTATAAATGATTACTGTGTGAATTAACGTTCGGGGTTGGCTTATGGTGAATTAAAACATAATAGTAGATGGTTAAAATGAATAAAGTTATTGCGTTTGTGGATGTATTATGCTAGGAAACTGGCCTTTCAACTTAGTTCATGACATCATCGGCTCCTTTTAAAGATGCGACCTCATCGACGATTTGCTAAGGTTTCTTTTAGTACAATTATTGTACGAGATAAACAATTAGTTAATCTTATTTAGAACTCACTGCATTAAGAAAACATTTTTTAGTGTGAAGAAAATTAAGATGTAAAACAAAAGTTCAAAGATATATTTCGCCACGAGCTGATTTTAATATAATTGATGGCATATGGCATGCATACCTGTATGTCGCCAAATAGGGTGGACAGACAAGGAATATATATTGTAAATACAATTAGCTACATTCACGATTACAGTTTTTGGTTTCAGGATGGATGATGGTTTCAGGAGAAACGTGTTGGTCTAGGGTCTAACTTTAATTGAGATAATTTGCTGTAAGAATTAACTTCTTACAGGTCATCATTTAACTTGCGGTTGCGCGAAAATAAAATTGCTTTTATAAAGTAATCGAAGTTTTCAAACGATTTCTATAACTTAAAACTGAGCTCGTGTTAATTATGATTTGTACTATCTAATAACCATAATAAGAGCATAATCTGACGCCTTGAACAGAACCTGCTATTTCTAGCACCACTTCCCTTTCCTGAGTGCTTTAATCGCAGTTAAATGCAGATTTTAATATTTGCTTTGCAGACCGTGAAGGTCCACTTTTCTACTTGTAAGGTTACGAAAGCGATTTTCATTAATTTTACAATACTTTATTAGTTTGAAATGTTATTAGTAGGTATAGTGCTATGATTGTGGTGCATTTAGAAACGACAGATATAATAGATAGTTACGATTGAATGCGCAGTGATTATTATAGCTAATTTGCTTTTTATTGACTGCAATTCGCTTTGTAAAGTTCCGTTCTTATTTTTTATTAGTGTGGGATTATTTATAGAAAATTATTGGTAATTGTATTCAACATGAAAATATTAGTTCATGTAATATATTATATGCTAGTTACAATAAATAATAATTGACCTCAATATTACTTTTTAAAGGAAAGCAATTTTGTAAAGAAACATGTGACGTTTCTAAGCGTGTATTCTTCCATTGATTACGCTCAAATACATACACATGTTGTGTAATGATATCATATATTAATGATGCATGTCAGCTAGTTTCGTAAGTGACACTTTTACTTTTGATGATATTAACGTGAGCCCGAATACCGAAGAGAGAAAGCCGCGAGGCGACGTACGAAGACGTCATTTGCGTTTACAGCCAAGTTGTTTACGGTTTTCTTGATGTTTTTAATCCATACAGATATTAAAAGGGGGGTATTATTGTATAAAGAAATTAAAAACATTCTGACGCAATTAATTCATCTTATCTGATAGACCTTCAGTGAGTTTGGTTATTACTATAATTAATAAAAAAAAAAAAAACAATCACGAAACGGTCAATTATCAGCGACGAAATTTTAAAGTGTTTTCATCATAAGATTATCGATAGAGGAGATTACTAAAGCAATAATCCGCGTGAAACTTGTAAATAGTTTAGTAGAATGTTTTTCAAGGCGATCTTCGGTCACACTCCACTTACTAATAAAAGTATGCGGTGTGTTAAACGCGTTACTTGTTGCATGACAACGACTTATTGTATCTATTTTTATTTGCTCTTGCACCATTTTAACCTTAGACTAATTGAATCATTTGTTTCCTAATAAAGAATACATTATGCACTCTATATACAATAGCAATGTGAAGTTTGAGCGATCTTTCTATGTTTATTTTGTCTCACATTCATTATCGAATCAGAGTTCAAAACGAAATTCAAACTCAAGATAGTTAGAGGACTTTATTAAAACTTTCATGGTCACAATTAACACTTCCGTCCAGTTTTGATGATATTTTGTAAGCCACAACTGTTCATAATGCTATTTGCGGGCCATAAAAATGATAAACGGTTGAAGTTGTTCTGCGCCAAACTCGCCACTGCCGTCACATTTCATTTACTGAACGTAATGCTTTAGAAACCATTTCTTTTATTCAGCGCCGTATTTATGATACAATAAGCGTCGGTATTTAAATTTCTAATCGTAAAAACATTGCGTATATTCTTTGTAACTGTGCAACAATAAACTTGTTACTCGATGAAATTGTTAAATTAAGTCGTATTGTGTTGTAATGGAAACATACACTTTATTGCACGTATTTACCCTAAATATGGGAATATTTTAAAATATCATACACTTAATTATACACAATATTTATGACTTATTTATATTTACTATACAATATTAATGATTAGTTTTATTTATTACCGGACTTAGGTACTCATATTTCGATAATATGAAAAAGGTCATTAATTCTGGATTTTACCTAAGATTTATTTTTCTGTAGAACTAGAGTCCAGAATTTGTATATAACTCGAAACTATATGATACTTTTAATATTATAGGGAGGTAAAGTTTGTGAATTTGTGATTTGGTCACATTATATAGGATAATCTCTTGTTCTACAGAACCAATTTTTAACATCATTTTTCTAATGGAAAGCCACGTTAACAGTGAAATACTATATTCAATTTGATTTATCTCGAGCCAACCGGACCTGGGGTTCGAACGACTTGTTTTCATATAAAGAAGTTTCAATACATCTTGGAAAAGTGGATGAGATATGCTGGTTTGTTTAATAAAATTCGCAATTCAAACCCCGATTACGATATTCTCAAACAGTTATTATTTATTTTGTTTAGGCAAAATTTAATTCCCCTCAATGTGGGTGTTTCCACACAGTTTTGGGCATAGTTTACGATCAGTTTTAAGGCAAACCCAACATTTACGATTTCACAGAACTTTAAATGGCTACTAGAATTTCGTAGCTGCATGTTAAAACGTAATAAAGTTATAATTCCAAGGTTAGTTAAATATAATGTTAAATTACTAAATATGCAACTAACACGCGCTGTTGAATATTATTACTACAATATTAATCAGATATACATTTTCATAAGCCTTAAATAAAATTGCTTTATAAAAATTATAAGGTGATTTAATCATTCACGTAGTTAAATACACCAAATATGACGAAAATAATAAGTTATCTATACGAATAATAATCGGCTGAAGAGCATGTTTGCTTGTTGTTTGAACACGCTAATCTAAGGACCGATATTCAAAATTCTTACACCATAGGATATTTACGATTGTACGTGATCCCTGGGTACTATAGGTTTTATATATATATTATAATATATATTTATTTTACCAGGGGCAAAGCCGCGACAGATCGCTCGTAATTTATATTTTCCTCCTATCAGAACTGGCAATCGAGGTGTTGGTTCACCTGATGGTAAGCGGTCACTAATACCCATGAACATTTATAGAGTTCCCTCTTCTGCAAATGTGTTGCCCGCTCTTAAGTTGGTAGTTTAATTTTTGTTTTAATATCTATGTAGTAAGTCAAAATATGTATTGCGATATATATTTGCGAAAACTAATCCCGACGTCCTATGAAAAATCGAGATAGATGAAGCCCATCGATATCCAATTTAAAGCAGATCGGTTGTTCCGTCAGCCGTAAAGTTAATAAAGATAGAAACATCGTAATCCCAAAAACTGGCGACGCATTGAATTTGATATAAATTTCGATGTCACCGAGACGTGGTCACTCGCGTCCGGCTAATTTCCCGGGAGACGTCAGCCTTGTGTGCGGGAACAAATCGAAATGCTACTTTTGCGTCAGTTCGCTTTGCGATTGTAAACAATGTTTTGGAAAGATTAGTGATGTAACTAGAATGAGGATCAGCTTTGGCTTTGGATTTGTAAGCGTTTCCACGTTCAACTTGGCGGTTTATTTCACGCAGCAATAGGCCAATATTAATCTACAATAAATAATGAGTAATATAATTTTACGTTTAAGAACATTTAACATCAACATTAAACTTTTGTGACGTAGTGAAATCGAACACATGGAAGTTTTTATTTTTTTTAATGACTGCTATGAAATGTTACAATAACATATCAATATAACAAACAATATGTAAAACAATTAACCACATGTTCGAATTTTTATTTTATTCACTGTTTAATTTTTATGTTTGTAAAGCTTCTGGCAAATTTCGGACATGTCCCTTCTGCGAAAATTTCATAATATGAACGCGTTCCGAACATGAAAGGGGAAATATTTCCTCCGATAGCGATTTAATATATTACATGCTTATTTTTTATTTAATCATCATATTAAGGTAAGAGGGTTGCTTACCCACGAGCTATTCATTAAAAAAATGCGGTTATGAAATCATTTTTCAAAAGATTCTTTTATATGTTTTTACATACTATAGAATAGTAGCAGTAAAGAAGGCAATAAAATCACTAACATTCTATTTCAACACTTTTCTAAATTTAAAATTACTATTTGTATGGTGCTTAAAGATTGTTTTCTATACCTTTCTTTAATTCTTTACCACATGCATAAAGTATGGATCACTATAGACAATCTACAATTTCACTAAATTCGTCAATGAAGCGAAAATTTGATGAGAGTCACGTATGCAACGAGATTAGATACGAAATTTCAAATTGACAGAATAAATACGAAATTCAATTTCTCTTAAGCCTTCATTCGTGATTTAGATGAGCAGGGCAAATTTAATAAAGCATCGAGTGAGTATTAAAAATTTGAGCGAAACCAATGGCTTAAATGTTAGAACACGTGTCGTGCTTAACAGAAATCCGTTATCGGAAACGACTCTCAAAGGATTTAATTTCCTGCCAACGAAATGAAAATCGATTAGTTTGATTTCCGACGGAGACCAGCGTTGGAGGGTCGATAGTTTCCGATGTGGTCGGAGCACAGCTTAATAAGACATGCGAACTCGTGTAGCTATAGCTTGTGTATAGCTAGTGTTTTATATCTGTGGCTATGGCATCTACCTATGCGAAGCTTTCGGTGTATTTTTAGGCATTTGTTATTACATAACAGGCATTAATTGATTAGTTAAGCCGATGTGTTCCATAACTCTTGTCAAATGGATTAAAAGATTATTATGTAATACTTTGCCGGTGGCTTTGCCCGCGTAGTCAAAGGAAATACCAATGGGAATAGGATGTTTCATCGCGTTAAAGTAGTCCCTTAACTCAAGGCCTCCAACTATCTCTAGACATAAAATACATCTACGTCTACTCTAGACATAACACCTTTTGGATGCGGAGTGGATATAGGTGAACATACAATCAAACAAACACACTATAACATTTGTATTAGTAATGGTTCGGTTGAAAGATGTAAATGAGTAATTTTTTAATTTAGTTTCTTAGTTATGTTAAGGAAAAGTTTAACAAAAACAAATTAAATTTAAAGCTATAAATAATGTTCGTCGTGCGTCGTTCGTTTATAGTCTTCTTGCAAAATATAGTATATTTTGATTAATAAATTATATTATTATGTTACCTGTGTTAGGCTTTATTTTATCTGTGCTAATAATGTTAATAGAATGGAGTTGTTAGATTACTTACCAATAACAGCATACGACAGGTATTCGAGCGAAATCTGTAAATGAAATTGCAATTGTAAAAATTTGATATACATAATATAACTGCTATAACCTAAAACTTAAGTTCTTCTTCTCTTTTTTAATAATTATTATTAATTAAGACACACACACATTGGAGTTTCATTGATATGATTGAAAATGGTGTATGAAAATACTCATATTCAAATTTTTAAAGTAAAACCTTCGTGGAACTAGCGCCATGTATTTCACTGGAAGCAATCATGTTTACAGCAATTTAGTATTATCTGGCAGACACGCAAACGCCTTGTTACGGATCCGATAGTTAAGTCGTTATCAAAATAACATAATATCGTTCTCACATATCCTAACGTCTTGTTTGATGCTTACTGAAAATTACTAAAAATGGTTTAGGAAATATTTTCTTGCTAAATTTTAAAAAGTTATGATATGTTATGATAAGTTATGATACGAAAGTAACTCCGTCTGTCTGTGGCTTTATATATATATATGTGCTAGGTATATTAAAATAGTTTATAATGTATCGCTAAAGAAAACAAAAAATACAAAAACAACGCAAATTATAAGATAAACTCTTAGCGTACATAAGTAGAAGGAAATAGCTTTAAGGCTATAAAATTAAACCACTTTTTCTGTTTTGTATCTATTGCGTAATTCAACGCACACAGAATGTAAGTTATTTGTATTTTGGAGACGATCCGAGGTTTTTGTGTCTCAGTAGTCCACTAAAGTCATACCATAGGATCATCGTTATCAAATAAACATCTAGTTTCCCAATATCCACAGAGGGTATAACGCGAATTTTAACTCGATGTATTCGTGCCGCGCTTATAAATGATCGTTTAACAGTGCATCGTTTGACTCATAGCGATGTTCTTTGTTAGTGTTGAAATCGAATATAAAATAAAATGAATAAAAAAATATTCTTTTTCTTTTGAGACAAACATAAAACACATCAATAAGAAAGATATTTGTCCATTCGATGCAAAAGTGTTTGTGGTCGATGGAAGGAATTTCGTGCGTCCAATATTTATGTTGTAGTTAAGTTTATTTTTTAAATTCCATTTAAATGTTAAAGTAATTGTTATAATATTAATTTTTATTAGGCGCCGTCCTGTGTAGGAAAAAGGAATTTCAATGGTTAACTCAAAAGACACAAGAGATAAAGATAATTACTTAAAAATCGTTATCTTTAATATCGAAATTATAGAATGCCCATTCTTTAATGCTTCTTAAACGGCGATAAAAGACTTCCATCGTACTCAGGGCAAGTAGTCAAAGATTAAACGCTTTTAAGGCCGGACATTTTATGATGAAGTGTCATTATGAGCTTGCTCGTGTATCTTTATTGTAAAAATTGTCGCAAGCAACACTTATTTCATAAACTGAGATACGTTTTCTTTAATACAGCATATCGGATTGCTTTCTCGTTTCAGATGCGTATCAAAGTACTAGATAGACCACAGTAATTGTCAATGATAACAATGGTTACATCGATTTATTATTATGAAACGTAACCCACTTTTAAATTGGATTAGCGCTAGATCGATTATTAAAATTCTGTTTTAATATTTCACTTTCACATTATTGGTAGACCGTTGCAAATAGATATTGTAAAACATTAGTAATTTCTGCTTTATATCAAAATTATTTTTATTAGTTACCTATTATTATAAGAACAGGTTGTAAGATGAAGTTAATTTATTTAAGTACAGATTAATTTTAATAGATAGGAAAATTCTCACCTCCGAGCTATGATCACGTATCGATTGGTTATAACATAAGTGTATATAATTTTCTTGTCCAATAATGAAACGTCTGACACTGTGTCATAACGATAAATAATGCTAATTATATTATAATATCATATATCATAATCAAACTTTGATAAATATATTCTTTTAAGTTAATTTTCCTGTTAACTAGTTTAGAAATATTGAATATTACACTAAATTATTAATTTAGGCTTAAGTGCATAAGAATGTTCAACATATTACAACATTAAACCAAATTCAAACCATTCTATTATTTATCTGTGGCAACAAAATTATATTCCCCTTAGATCACTCTAAGAGCTCGCTCTGAATTACGCAAAATGTCAAAAATTTGCCGCACCTAAAGCCTCTACTGAACTCTACTGAACTAAAACTAATAGAGTTTGACCCAAGTGTAGTGTTTCACCATACTAATGTTGCATTATCATGAGGCCACAGCTCATAGCACCGGTAACCACAACATATCGTTCTAGTTTCCAATTATCCGCTGGTTTTAGTTGAATGTATAATCGATTTTTTAGTAATACCACTGATGACCGCAAATTGTATTAACGTATCGTTCACAAATGCAATCCACTTTCAATTTATGGTTTGATGCATGCTAGAGCTTAGACTATTAATCACTTAAGAGTGTATAACATAAACATTTTGAAACATAGATAAGTGAAATAGAAACATTTTTATGTAGCAGACGAGCACGCATCCGTACGAATTGGGCCCAAATAAGATCATCGTCGTGAAATAGTAGCTTGCGAAAGTTATTGTGTTTCGTGCGATAAGCTTTACTATAGATTACGTTTTACTCTATTGTCTTCTACAATAAAAATACTAATATAAAAAAATAATCTAACAAACAATTTTTAGTAATCAGTAGTTTTTGAGATTAGCTTAAACAAACTCTTAAACTTTATAATAATACTTTTTTATTTGGGAGATATCCACATTGTTTTAGTATTTCGAATTATAAACAGTTCCAGGCGGAGAATCCATTAAGCTGTTCTCGAGTTAAGCGACGCAACTGATTCGCTTTCTTCTGTATATTACTAGACTAGCTGCGCCCCGCGGTTTTACCCGCGTAAGTCCGTATCCGTAGGAACATCGGAATAAAAAGTTGCCTATATAGTATTTTCTTGTGTTTGGTTTCACGCGAGTATTATACATTTAGAAATTAAAAACTTTTCAACGGATTTTAAACGCGATTTATTCATTATATTATTAACCCGACGTTTCGAACACTTTACAGCGAGCGTGTCTCCCCGTGACCACGCTCGCTGTAAAGTGTTCGAAACGTCGGGTTAATAATATAATGAATAAATCGCGTTTAAAATCCGTTGAAAAGTTTTTAATTTCTAAGTTGCCTATATGTTATTCCAGTTATCCAGCTGTCTACGTACCAAATTTCATTGTAATCGGTTCAGTTCACACATCCTTAAAAACTTTGGCATTTATAATATTATAGTGGGATTATAAAAGTTCTTCAACAGTATAAGGAAATACAACATTGGACATCACAATATTCGCGTTTTTATCTAAACGTAACCAAATAGCTAAACAAACAAAAAATCTCCGCTGTTTGTGATCCATCAATATTGGTCAATATTTACCTACTGGTAGTTAAAGCGCTCGCGGGCGAGAAATCATCCAGTTTTCTGATTTGAATATCCTGTTTTGTTATTTATTTTTTATATTCTTCTGGTTGATTTCAATGCACAAAAGAAAGTAAAGAAAAAGGACTATTGCGTAAGTATTAAAATGTAACAATGATTCGATATTTTGTTTTTATCAATTGTGAATGCAAAAACAAATTAAAATCAAATTACAAAAAATATATTATCAGTCAATCCCGCCAGTCACGAGACTTACGAAAAGCAATTGATTAAATATATGTATAGACAAAAGTTAGGTAACAGTACTGGTATATATTATAGATAAGTAATTTCCATTAATCGTTTTTATGGTAATTATTACGAAGGGCAATTAATTCGAGATAAACGTAATTACAGTCCATTTAGGGGATTGAGGCAACGTATAAAAAGTGAAGTCCCGTGTCCCCTACTGGGGTATGGGGCATATGATATACATCTATTTTACTGATCGATTTTCTTTATGGACAAGTAGGTGATCAGCCTTCTGTGTCCTGCCAGACCGAGACATTTTTTTATTGTCCCCACCGGGAATCGAACCCAGGACCTCTCGGTTCTACGCTCACGCGTTTACCACTGTACCAAGGAGGCGGTCAACGTATGATCGCGTCTTTTTGGATTAATAAATGACTAGAGTTATTATTAAGAATAATTGGCATCTATCAATATCACGTGATAGTATACATATGACTGTCGCACCCATGCCCTCGAGGCATTGGAGGATCTGTATTGGATTGTAGGAAGAAGGGTTAGGGATTCGTGCCTGAGGCTGCATCACTAACTGAGTTCAATACAATACTGTTGAAATTGTTTGTGATGTACTATCTAGTGGCAATTATACGAAATTTTCGAATTCCTTAGCATTCATTTTGTAAACATAAGTAAGATATCTTATCTGTGTCTGTTGTTTTTTCGTTAAAATCCTAAAACATTTTTTTAGTAAGTCGTTTGGTAGTAGTAAGTAGCTTTTTAGTTAGTCCTTCATAGATGGCCAGTGGGAACACGTGTGGGCTAAAAAACAATATAAATTAGTAGCGTAACTATTACATTAAAAACATTCTACAAAAAGTAATAATTTATCTGTATGAAAGTTACATAAATATTATAATTTCAATGTAGGGATCTTATGACCTTACGAATATATACACCCAGTTAACGGAAGAAAAACAAAATTATAATGTTATACAGCATTAAAGCGCGGATTCTCGTAATAGTTATGTAAGCGACGTGTTAAAGGTTAAGAGAGAGTGTTATATATTATGGTTTTTGTTAATCTTTAACACTGTTACATCAAGTTACGTTAATAATATTTTTTATAACGAATCTCCATTATCATTTGACCTTTTCTACGCAGAGATATTTAGATAGTATGCTATACCGCCATATTAAAATGTAATAATATGGTTCTTGATGCTTGTAGATTTAGAAATTTAAATTGATTTGGCAAATTTGAAATAAATTAACTGTTATCATTAAAGTTAAATGGACACTTTTAACAAAGTTATATTTTAGATTAACAAATTCCAGGTGACGTCATATCTTATTAAAATGAAATCATTTTCTAATCGGGACGATTTGAAATTCACAAAGTCAGGACAAGAAAGTTTAGTGTTAATTAAACTTGTTTCATTCAACGAAACTGAGAATGAGTTTTGGAAATTAATCAGTGAGGTCTATTCAAAAGAAACTTTTAAATGGAGAGCCGAGATGAAATTAAATTTTATTCGGATTCAGTCAAGGTGATTACCATAAGTCAAGATGGAGTTTTCACCTGACAATCATTATGCGCCCATTTTAAAGAGTTATTAGGTTTTTAGGTTCCGATACAATACGTCAAATACACGCTTAAATGATTTGAGTATATCTATAAGGGTTCAGGCTATAATCCACTATACTGTGCAAGTGTGGGTTGGCTGATGCCACATCGAACTTTTGATTCTTGAACATACTGATTTCCATTTGATTTTTTCCTTCACCAAATAGTGGTGAGGTGGATAGAGTGCAGATAAATAAAAAAATCTATCTATTTTTTGTACACACCCCTGATCTTAAACCCTGGACTTTTCGATTGCTGTTCTCACTACTGTTTTATGAGTACAATTCAGAAAATAATATACGTTATCACATCTAGATGGAATATATCGTATTAATATTTACATATTAATATCGACAAAGAAATAATACGTATAATACGAATTAGATTTTTTAGTAGACAAAAATACAAGCAACTTATTATAATTTGTGTTGCAATGAAATCCAATTCCTAGAGTAATTTGAACATATAAGGCAAATACATAACTTAGATATATGAAACCACATACGTATCTTTCACTGACTTCCTTACTATCCCTTCCTGCTTCTAATTAAGGCGTGGTTGAGTTACACTAAGAATTCTAAATTATAGCATGTTTTCATATCATAATATCGTTATAATCTAAATTGTTATCGACAATAGATCGAGACTTATTTTACTTTATGGACAAAAAAATAAGGGGAAGTTAATTCTGGTAATTTAATTGTAAATTTCACTTATTGTTTTTCAGTGCAGATACGATATAAAAATAATTTCATTTTCTTGTTATATTTATTGATCTTTTTATTTATGTTTTAAAACCGTGAAACAGAAAAAGAAGTACCAACCATTTTTATCATTAAATAATTTTAAATTGTGTTACAAAAGTCATCGTTTATCTTATGTCATATAACTTATAATTGTTTTCTTTTTTGAATTCGATTTTACGATCATTTAAAGTTTAGCTATTTGGGTGGTACAGATTGAAGTTATTACCTGGTGGACCGGACCGGACTTCGGTGCAAATGGTCTAACTCCAGAATTTATTTCCCTGACCATCTGTCGGTTACAAACGTTATGACAAAGGGTTTCCGCATAACTTTTAACATACTTTAGCTCAGTTTAAATAGCAGTTTATTTGAAATGATTAATTGTAACTGAAGGTTTAGATTTATACTAATATTATAAAATCATAAAGTTTGTGATTTTGTAACTTTGTAGGGGTTACCTCCTCAGAAATTACTGAACCGATTTAAAAAATTCTTACACCGTAAGATTTATTCGTGATCCTTGATTGCTATTTATATACCACGGCAAATAGCCAGTAATAAATTAATTTGAATTAGTTATAAAAAAATCTATAATATTGCTCCTCTACGTTTACAAATCGATTGTTAATTATAATAATTAATATCGATAACGAAACAGTAGTTAAATAATAACGATACAAACACACAATGGAGGTAAACACAAATAAAAATGTCCACACGTATAAATTTATTCCCATGCGTAATTGTGTGTTCTGCGGAAAATAAAATTACAAAACCATGACTAATATGCACTTTTGTCGCATTATAAAAGAAGCATTAACCTTGCAGATTTTCATTGAACAAAAATTATATGATGTCATACGCATAAGGTATAAGGAAGCTAGACAGCATTGTCACGACTGAAATAGAGGTGTTAGCTAATGCAAGCGTGACATGACGTGACCTCACGTTTTTGTATCTTTAATTTCGAAAACATTTTTCTGATTCAGTTAATTACGAGCGATAATGCATAATGTTTTGTCAAGGAAAATTAAGAGTTACTCACGGTAGCTGTCACTATAAGGGCATTTTATTAGATGCCTTTTAAGGTTGTTTTTGCAGCCGCTTGCTCTTGGTTTGTTTTGAAATACTAGTACAAGGTTATAGCGTCACTCACACATGTATAGATTTTGTATTACATTAATGCGATGTTACGTGTGAAGGATTATGTCATAAATGTATTTTATTACAGGCGTAATATAATAATATACGATTAACAGTACTGCTTAAAATAGAATGAAATAAACAATTTATTTTGATTTTGCGATCAACTTTACTGCATTAATGTAATGCGCGTAACAATTTTATTAATTAATAAATTTATTGCCCGGCGTAACACCTTATTTTATTGAGTAATGAATAACATTTCAAGTCAACGTTTACATTGTATGTTTGTTTGTATTGAATTTATAATACCATCTTAGAAGTTTACAATAAACACTTGATTTCTTCAATTATTTGATTAGAAATATGCTTCAAATTATTTAAGATTATTATTATAACAAATCAATTTACATAAAAGGCTATTCGCTGTTATCAGAATACATGTGTACTTTTTTATAAATCTTTTTGAAAAGCCCAAATATGTATAGTATAATAGTTATACAGCCCATAAAATTGAGGGGCCTTTAAAAATTTACGGTAAGATACAATCAAGTTCCGTGTAAGAAAGTTGACAAGTTGTTGTGTCAGGAGAGAGCCTTAAGATTAATATCTCGATGTATTCATGTCTCGCCGATGATGCGATTAATCTTAACGTTCATCATTGTTATAAGAAATCATATTTCTATGATAGATAATTATCTATTATGCAAGCTTGTTTTCTGTTTTCTTTTAGTCATTTTGTAATGAAAATTATTTTTATTCAAAACAACAATAATCATGCGAGATATTTTTGTCTCGTTGGTAATGTCTATACATTTAATATTGAGTGCGAATAAATATCCTATATGAAAATAAAATTAATTTTATTAAAAAAATGCTCTATTTTTGGCAATAAATTTAAATGAAAAAAAATGTGTTCATTAATAAACTCAATGCAAAATTAATATAAAAAACACCTTAATAATGAGCAAAAAAGGAAATATTTGACGGCTTGATTTAATTATTCATATGTGAATTAACTTTAATATTGATATAAATTAAACAGTATGTAATAAATATCCGAGATGAGATGTTCGTAGCGTACGCTACGAAGCGTGCGTTGAACTCTTTACAAATACAAGAGAATCGACCATCGACTCGCTACCAAGTTGAACTCGCAAGGCGACAGTTACGCAAGTGTCATTGCCGTGATTTGCATCAGTACTGAGTAATAATCGGCTCCGCAACAATTATTGTATAACCCCAAGGAAAATCGACTAGCAATGCCTTTGAGCCCGGACACGTAACGATAATGACACCAATCATTAAAGCCATAAACCAAGATGCGGTACTCTACAGCCGTTCAAAGGATACCCGCTATTCGGGTCAAGGAGTATTGTGTGTGGAGTAATTATTTTTAATATGCATACATTTTACTCGCGTCTTGTAAATACGTAATAGAACGGAATACGTTTCTCATTTTTAATGATTAAGTAGACTTTTACACGCAGTGTTTTAAGTAGGCATTTACATTGGCACGCATACCGTGTGTGGAAATTAACATTCCGAATGTACGACTTATTCAGATTGATTACTGGAACTGGAATCTGCCTAGAACTGTGAAGTAATTGTTTTATTCTATAATGAACCATGAATCAACTTTTTATATAAGTATTATTGAATTCATAATAGAACTTCATAACTATATAGCCGGCGAGTTAATCCAATAATTAATTAGTATTTTCCTCTCATACTTTTGCAGCCATAGCTCAAAGCTGCAAACTATTATACTTCGCGACCTACGTTCGAACTTACTTATTGAATCAATGAATATTCAATTAACAAGCAACAGTTATTAAAGAGTTAATAAAGCCGATTCAAGTAAATCAAGTGTATGACTCAATTCGCTTCCACATATCCAGTTCGATATACGAATGAGGGCAGGGTGTAAAGGAGTTTGTTCACATAAGTGGTCCAGTTGGTTTTAATCAAGTTGGTTACGGGCTAACTGTATGTTTGCCCCTAAGAGAACGTCGGACGTCTAGGGCACTTAACTCTTTAGTGTCGCTTGATTACGCCTGGCTACGTACAATGCCCATTCTTTGCTGGCCTTAGAAAACTATTAGATGGGGAAGCCCAGACGTAAAATGCGTTTATTGGCTGTTAATGGCCGTGAGTGGGGTGGTAAATACGTATTGTTATGTCTGGGGACATTTTGTCTTTTATGTTTTACTTGTAATGAAAACAGTGGTTGAGATATTAATTTATTTCAACGTATATCACATTAAAAAAAACATGTAAATTAAAATATTCAAGGACCTAATTTATCGTACATTTCAGGTTCTTTGATCGCGTCTAAAGTTAATCGAATCTGAGACCTGAGGCGAAAGCTGTTTCAATTACTGGCAAAGAAGTTATCTAGCTACATAATTTCTCTCATGGTGATTGGGATATACACATTGTGGTTGTCTTTTGGAAATCTATTGTTTTAAAACCACGAACTCACCACAAGTCACTCTCAAATTAAACTTCAAAATCCAATTTAAATGTCCTGTAGTATTTATGATTTAGAGAAACCACAACCAACTTTTTTATTTAAAAAGCTTTAATCTCTGAGCCACCGCGAGACATACATATAGTTTTGGCTTAAAATGGTAAAAATTGTTAATTGTTTATAGTTAGATATTTTTTTTACAGATTAAATCTTAAGTTTATAGTCTTTTATGCTGTGGTCGCAGTCAATCAAGATTCAACAAGCTAACTCCACTGTTATTTAACTAGCGAATCACGAAGTTTTAACTAATTCCAATAATTGGCGGAGAACCATTGGGTTTTCCAATGCAGTGTTCTCGTAAAAGTTTCAGTGTATATTTTGGTAGAATATACAACAGGCGAGTCTGTTGATTTATTATTTAAACATCTAAACATACACAGTTCAGCTTTAAATCGTGTATACTGCACATAATTTACTATACGTTAGATTTATCTCTGTATTTAGATAACTATGTATAAGTTAATCTCTGTAGAATTTTAAACATTACTGAAAAACGTCAAGTTGATTCATTGACGTTTTTCCATTCATCGATTGGAATACTTTCAATATTTACAAAAACTGTAGGTTGACCTCCGTTGCTCACACAATACGAGTTTTTTGTAGCAACAATTGAAGTTTTGCAAATAATTATTTAATTAAATCGGAAACAGGTAAATTTATTAAATTAGGTAAATATAATAAGTAGATGTTAAAAACCCTGTATTGCAAAAATCTATAATTATTATTAAACCTCTTCTATTTTAATCAATTCCTTACTATTACATGATAAAAATGTTCAATCGAAAGTGTAACTCGCTAAAAGGGTACATTGTAACTATAAATATTCAAATGTTCATGAAGGTATGCAAACAAGTGCATTACGAACGCAACTGAGAACCAGTTGGTAGTATTGCATGACGAATGAACGCATATTTGCAGCTATTCGTTGATTGAAATTAGATCTTTAAAGGATAAGACTCTCGATGAAACATTTTGAAGTATTAAATGGATGTTAAAACGTTCATCCTATCCCCGTTAGAAATGAAGATGGTTCAGTTAGAAATCATATATGTAGTGATAATGGTTTCTTCGATTCATATGACAATATTTTTTTTATAATATTTGTATTATTAATTGTTATAGAAAGGAAAAGAGCGTGATACCTGGTTGTAAAATAACTGCGCTGTCTATAGTTGTCCATAGATGTTGTGTTTTTATGGGTGTTTTTTATTGGATAAACAACTATCACTATAAGTCTGAATATTCTGATATATAAAACGTACAACGGTCACATATATTTTATGTTAAAAAAATATGAAATGCATGGGAATTCTTAGTAACACAATATTTTAATGGTAAGTGAATTAATTACCATACTATTGACGGCGACCATATTATTACTATATTGTATGCATATGTGCAATCATTAAGTATCAAGCTGTAATATAGGATTATTATATATGGAATGTAATGTCTGTTTAATGGATGGGACATCTTATAAACACGCTGATACGCTAATACAATCAGATTGAGTGATGTCAGAATATGTTTATTTTGAAAAATTTCCTTAGACATTCTATTTTTCTGTTAAACTTAATATTGGCTTCAATTGAGTTAAGAGATATTAAAGTATAAAAAAGCAATAAATAACTGAAACTAGCTACTGGTAAAATTGTTAGTGAGAACACTATGTCCTATTTAATATATAATGAATCTCTCGATACAATTCTGTTAACTGTAAAAAAATTTGGAAATAACCAAGTCATATAGAGTTGAAAAATGTTCTTAAAGATTAAAATTTGCCACTTTTTACTTCTTAAACATGGCTGATATTTAAACATTATACGTCTGTAAAAAGGCATGCGACATCACGCGAGCCATGTTAAAGAAAATGAGCTGAGAATTAATATGCAACATGCAACCATTTGTAAGGCTTATTTTACTGAACTATTAAATAGAGCTAAACAACGATCATTTGTATGAACACAAAATCATAGCGCACGCCTTCACACTGGTTACACAAGCTAACGTAATAATGGAATGAGAGCACAAAACAAAACGCGTCGCTTTCATTCGAAAGTCGACGTCCGGAACTCGCCGCACCGCCACATAACTCACAACTTTTTGCTATATTGCACATTTCACTCGACACATCTCAATCCTAGCGATGGTACACTAAGAAATACTTTGTTTCCAGCTGCTCAACAGCACGTGTAAGCTTATTTCATGTTGCTATCGTTCTTTTGTTTTTATTCTATTAATATTTATACAAGAATATCTTAATTAAGATTTTCTTGAACGATAGAGGATATTTAAGTTAATGTAATATGAGGTACATCTATATTAATTATGTATTCTACGTACAATTTCATTAGCGATTACCATTAATCATCGATTCTCTTATAATATATTCATGTCTCGTTAACCAAGTGCATTATTCAGTAACGATCAAATTCTTAATAGCTGCTTATCATAACCATAATTATTTATCAAAATCAATCATCTGTTCAATTTGAAAAGACCCATAATAACATCCTTATACGATCATATTGACCATTAATATCAATATCTTTAACAGCAATACTGATGAGAACCCCATTAATTATAACATTCACTTAAATATATTTTAATGTAGTTGTTAGTGTGATTTTGTTTATTGAAAAGGTGTTTATTGATCAAACATTTTCACAATAAACGTAGAATATTTCAAATATATAATAATACTGTTCCTAAGTTTGTATCTGACATTTGAATATTTTATTGACTTAATAGAGAAGGCCCAAGACGTTGGACTACTTTTGAACCAGTTCAATATTTCTTGTTGCATACGTATTTATTGGCGACCTAACTAGTCTTTACTCTATATCTGCATTTATTCTGTATACGTATCATAGTATGTATATACAAGCAGCGGTATGAAGATTTTTAGATTAGTTTCATAATAAATTTTATTATACACAAAGAACTTGAAAGCTTTCATTGGAGTACAATTATAAAGATTAGTAAATTCGATTGCTCAGGTGTTCGCCCGCTAACAATCAACGCGAGATAAAATTGCTCACTTTGTATCTTCGCAGTTATCAAAAGTCTAATCAAATAACTGACGTAATCCGGAACTTTGTGCTTTAAAAAGATGTTTCGTAATCAAAGGTTAGATTTTATGGCCACGCTTAATTAACTATTGTTTCACGATATAATTTATAAGAAAAATGTTTCGCTATAAACGGGGTGAGATAACACTATACTTATAATAATCATAATAAAGATTTAAGAGGAAAAAATTAAATTTTCAACAGCACATAGTCGTAAAACTAAACGCTAGAACGCGCAATAAAACGCGGAAGAATTTTCTCTGTATTAAAGAATTAAATTAGCTGTTCTTATTGTTCGAAAGTTATAGTGCTACTTTGAACTCATCTTCTGCTTCAGGGAGTTAAAAATAAAACTGCATGCGAGCAGCCGGGCAAACTACCTAAGTAATAGAATGGATCTGCAAAATGGACCGACTACAAGACCCAAGTAATCTCAACTAAGATTAAGTCTCAAACTTACTGTATCGACTGTTGGAAGTGCATTATTTTGTATCAGCTCCGTATCGCGTCCGAACTTTGAACAGGCAACTTATTCTCGTATTAGCCAAGTTAAAACAATGCGGACCTTATCCTAATTCAGGGCGATATTACGACTCGTGTTTTTAAAAGTTAGATTAGATTTGGGTGCGCGTCTTTGAATGAAATTAGTATGCGTATCTGCACACCGAGTTAATAGAATTATTTAAAATCGAAGTTTTATAGGAACTCCATTATTGTATATTTCTGAACGGATAACACTTGCTGAATACAAATTATGGTCAAAAGTCATGACCTGCCTATTTAATACGTCCTTAAGTATCAGACTTTTATTTAATGTATTTCTTATGTAAGGATATTATAATGACAGTTTATATAAAAACATGAAGATATCACCAATCTTAAAATTAGTCTTGTCTCAAAGTGAATTTGAATATTAGAATAAAATAACGCAGGAGTGACATTGTTTGGTTTTTTCCTCTAGAATGACTTTGTTCATAGAGCTGTAAAAGTTACAGAATAAATATTTAACTATTCTCGTTGGTTTTAAAGTTTGTTCTTCGTATGTCTGTGAAGTTGTGTAAGCGTTTCGCATCAATTTTTAATAAGTTAAAAACTGTTGACGGGCGTTTTGAAATTCATTACTCTCTCACTTCAATTCTTTACGTATTATGAATTTTGTAGGTCAGCGATGTTTGGCATCCGTAAATAAACATAGACTGAGTAACAAACGTGTTCAAAGCCTCCTTGATCTTGACATAGATTCTGTGCAAAATAATCCTTCTGTAGAAAACCTGTTTATAGA